>NW_003526943.1:1081170-1081864 GCF_000181795.1 Trichinella spiralis | reverse complement strand
ATTTTATTTAAATAAATAATTAAAAATTTTCAATATTATTTACAAATCAAAAAGCAAATTTAGTTTTATATATTTGGTGCAAATTGTAAACTTTCTATTTGAACATCTGAACAAAAGTGGTGGTAGTGCGTTGGTGAACACTTAAATTGCCATCTATTCTCATTTCCATTTGCAAACTTTCAGTGTATATATTTTAATGATAATGAAATATTTAAACATTCCGCATCAAAAGCAGCGCCTATGATGTAGCTGATCTGTTTGATGTTGCATTTCAAATTACATTTGAACTTGCTTATAAGTGAGCATGGAATTTGGCAAGAATTACTATGCACTTATCCATTATTTTACCGTTTAATTGACTACAGGGAATTTTTTTCGGCCAAAATCTTATGCACTTAATCAAGTTGGACTGTATTTTATATGAAATGTATGAACGTCAAACAAGATTTTTCATAGAAACAGCAAACCTCATCGACATGTATAAAAATACATATATGAATGTTTGTTTCGTAATGAAAGAAACTTTGAAAATATTAAAGTAAAATTATTGGATTGTAAACAAGAAAGATTTAAATAGAACACTCCAAGTAACATCAAGAAATTAACCAGATGCTAACAATTTAGTAGTTGTCACTCCTTGGTTAAGCTAGAAAGCTGCAACTGTGAACAATTTGTTAATTGTGCATTTTCCCTT
>NW_003526943.1:917752-1080594 GCF_000181795.1 Trichinella spiralis | reverse complement strand
ATGTTTGTTAAATTGCAGACTGAGAAGCAGGATTCAATGGCGGTTGATTCATCAGGAGAGAACAGGAAAAGTCGGATTTTAGCGTCGGTGGTTGTGAAATTGTGTGGCAGAAATTTTGACCCTTCCACCCAGATAATCAACCAAGCTCTGATTTGTTTGTCAAGACCAGATATTTGTAGGATTAAAATTAAAAAAAACAATTTTTTGCAATAATTGTTATTAATTTGATGTTTTTCAGTGGAAGTTGCACCGAAATTTTGGGATTCAATTTTGAAATTTTACAACTTCACTCCGATCGATTATATACGAGAGCATCACGTTGAATTGTGTGCATTAGCATTGAGAGCCGAGCAAAAGGTGAGCATTTGAAAAAAAGAATGTTTATTTATTTTATTAAATTTGCTGATTTTTCATATTTTCTTTCAGTATGCAACTGAAATTGGGAAGCAAATTTTCACTCGGTGTGACATGAACGTATTTCGAGATTTGCTTCACAAGTCGGCTGAAATGGCGTTGGACGAAACGGTGATACAGGCGAGTATTAAAGCGATCGAGAAATCCCAAACGTCCAGCGTTGGCGAAGAAGCATCGCAGTACAGATGGAAGAGTGTATTGAAAATTTTTTTAACATTGAAATTGGAAATTTAGATTTTGCAAATCCTCCAGTGGTAAGCAAACTAAACAAGCCACTAAAGAAAGCTTGTCAAAGGTGGAGGTTTTTTTAAAGAAAATTTATTTAATTATATTTAATTGTATGTTTTTTTAATATAGTCAAAGAAATCTTCCCAGTCGAAGCAAGAACGAAAAGTTGGATTATCGAAACAAGTTGAAGGGAAACAAGTTAACAATGATCACGGTGCTGATCTCGAAAAGGTTCATATGTGAAAAGAATAAAATAATATACGTATATGTATATATAATTAATGATTTGCATATTTTCAGCTGATCACGAACAGTGTTCACGGTTTGGATTTGATTCGAGCTGCGATTGAATCCAATTCACCACATTTAAGTCGCAACGTGCAAAAAATTGTCGAAACATTGTTGAAAATGCTTCAGTGTGAACCTTTGTCGTCCAAAGCTGTGGATTGTTGGCTCAGCTTAGTGACGCGGATGTTCCCAAAATCGGAAAACATTTTAGGTATACGCACACGCATGACGCTATCAGTTGTGAATTGATTTCTCCTTATTTATTCAAATTCCAACAATGGGACTTTTTAGCATTACGCTGCGCGTACGCAACTTTGCGTTTGTTGAATTGCTGCGCACCTCTGGATAAGCAGTGGACAGAAGAGTCAGCAATTTCTCAAGGTAGAGGAGTTGTGGAAAAACTTCACGGTAAATTATTAGTATTATTTTTGTGTATTGAAACAGATATATTGTCAATGGAGGATATTAATTTGCACATGATACATTAATTGTTTAGCTGCTGTTTTTTGTGGAAGTGAAGACGATGATTATGATTCATTGTTGGATACGACGGAAAGTTATGCAGCTTTGCCACTGGCGACGTCAGTGTTTGCAGTCGGTTTTCCATTGGTTAAGCAGATGATTTTGGTGATGCTGCATGAAGAGAAAGAAGAAGATTTTATATGCAGTATGTTGTCGTTCATTGAGGTTCAAGTTGGTAAAAAAGCTTACAAATGTCAAGTGGTAAATTATCAACATGGCTTTATTATTATTATTATTATTATTGTATTGCTGAAATAAATGCTTTTTCAGTTCGAAGAAGAGAATCTGCCGGCATCAGAAATATTTGAATTAATCTGTGATAACGTTTGCACTGCAAATAGTTTTAAAGTGAGACAACTGGGTGCCTCTTGTCTTTACAACACTGTTGAACAGTTGGCCGAAGCCAGCTGTTTGCAGGATGTCAGCGCAGCTGTTGTCAAAATGATACAGCTCGTGTTGGACAAAATGTTCACAACGATCGACTATGCTGTAAAAGAAATATTCCTGGAGGTTAATTGGAAAATTAAAATGAAAAAAATTTTATACGTAGAGCAAGAAATATTTTTGTATTTTTTCAGAGCTTGCAGATTGCGCTTCGTATTGTTGAAATCGACTCACTGTCTAATGAAATCTTGACCAAGCTGTACACGTTGAAATTTGATATGAACGAATCCGTTGCCAGTTTAGCCAACACGTAAATGAATAAATGAATAATTTTCATGCATCAGTTATAGCATTATGTTATTTAGAATTTGGGAAAGTAATCGAATGGAGCTGCACCCAGACTCGTTGCACGTATTTACAGAAATGTTGAACAATCCAAACGATGAGATACGGGCGGTAGTGGCGACGGCAATTTGCAACGCTATGAAAAGTGGTGTTTACCCGCTGGCAGTATTGTTGGATCATTTGAATGAAATATACGATCAGTTGACTGATGTAAAGTTTTCAGCTGATAAAATTCATCCAACAAACAAACGTAAATGCCAATGAATTTGTTTAGAAAGCTTCATCAATGACGGATAATTTTGGACGTGCAATTGATGATGAACTGCTACATACTGTATTGCATTTGAAAATGGGCATAGCAAGCACGTTCTTCAGATCATCAAGTTTAATCAAAGAAAGTGACTTGCCTTTGCTTCTCAATGCAATTTCTGCCGAAGCTTTGAACGACAACTTTGGCGAAGTTCGTTTTGCCATGTTAAATGCTGCCATCGAAGCTGTCAAATTGCACGGAAAAGTAACTTTTTCGTTTCATAATAAACCCAAATATTTTGATGTATATTTTTTTCTTCGAAAAATATTTAGAACCACATTAATTTCATTTTTGAAAAAATTGAAAATTTGCTCAATTGTCCAAACGACGCCGCTCATGATCCTTTGCGTGTGGCGGCTGTGATCTTGTCCGGATCCGTAGCGCAGCATTTGGATAAAAACGACGCCAAGGTTCAAATGGTTTTCGTCCGGCTCATCGAAAATCTCTCAATTCCTTCACAAGAGGTAGTTTTTTTCAAAGATTCAATTATAAAAACTTTATTATAAAAAATTTTTTATCAAACAAGGTACAAGAGGCAATTGCTAGTTGTATACCGCCATTGGTTCCGTCCGTGTTGAAAGAGGCACCGAATGTTATTCGCAATTTGCTGCAGTTGTTGTTCAGCGATGCAAATTACGGTGAACGTCGTGGCGCTGCTTACGGCATTGCCGGATTGGTCAAAGGGATGGGCATTTTGTCATTGAAGCAATTGCACATTGTCAGTGAACTGCGGGATGCCATCGCTGACAAAGGATCTGCTAGTCGACGAGAAGGTTTTCAATATTTTCAGTTTATTTATTTACTTGCTTGTATATTTATTTGTTTGTTTTCTAGGTGCGGTGATTTGTTTAGAAGTTCTGAGCACGATTTTGGGGAAAGTATTTGAGCCTTACATGTTGTTGTTGACGTCGAATTTGCTGTTCTGCTTGGGCGATGTGGATCGTCATGTCAGACAAGTGAGTGGTCATTGTGAAAATATAAATTAGCATCATCTAGTTTACTGGTAATAATGTTTTTTTGTATCTTTTGAATACAGGCAGCGAACGACTGTGCTGAAATATGGATGAAAAATTTAACTCCATACACAATGAATATGCTATTACCAGGAATATTGAATAGCTTGAATGTGGATTCTTGGCGGACCAAATGCGGTTAATTTTTTTTTCCAATATTTAAATCTTGCATATCTTATTTATTATTATTATTATTAGTATTATATGTGAATTATGTCTTGTTCAGGCTCTATTGATATGTTACGCGCTATGGCTTATTGTGCACCGAAGCAGTTGTCGATTAGTCTGCCACAAATTGTGCCGAATTTGGTAGAACTGTTATTTGACACTCACGAACGTGTCCAGCAGTCAGCTTTGCAGGCATTGCGTGCCGTTGCCAAAGTGATCAAGAATCCAGAAATTTTGAGTATAAAAATTTTTTTAAATCAATTTATTTCATCAATTTGCACGATTTTTGGTTTTTTTTTATTTAGATATTTCGGATTCATTGTTGGTTGCTTTGGAAAATCCCGAAAAGACTGAAAATTGTTTAAAGCAGCTAGTCCATACCCGTTTCATGCACTATATTGATGCAGCTTCGTTGGCTTTGGTTATGCCGGTCTTGACACGAGCTTTTGAAGATCGTTCTTCTGAAACGCGTCGCATGGCTGCGTTGGTCATGGGCAACATTTATCGTCTTTCCGGTAATGAGGTAATAAGTCATCTCATCTCGTTTATTGATGATCACTTTATCTTTTTATATTTTTAATAATAATTAGTATTATTGTAAATATATTCTATTAGTAATGTTGCTATATATTTTTGAAGAAAACAACAGTTGTGAATTATTTTATCTTTTTAAGGAAGTGAATCTATATTTGGAATCAATACTTCCCGGTGTGAAGAAGAATCTATTCGATCCTGTACCTGAAGTGAGGAGTGTCACTGCACGAGCGATGGGCTTGATGGTACAAGCAGCTGGCAAAGAGAAATTTGTGGATCTTTTGGAATGGCTGCGAGGGATGGTTGTTTGCAAAAGTAGTGGAATCAACCGTGAAGGGGCAGCTCAAGGTAATTTTTGATCAACTTAATATTTGTTTTATCTGAATGTAATTTTTTTGCAAAAAATTTGATCAATTTTAGGTTTGAGTGAAGTTATTGGAGCGATTGGTGAAGATTACCTAGAAGTGATTATGCCCCAATTGTTTGACGTATCAGTATCCCCCGGTGCTGAAGCTCACGTTCGTGACGGTTTCATGAATTTATTTGTCTATTTGCCGGTGGTTTTTGGCAATCGATTTTTGCCTTATTTGGACACAGTTATTTCAATCATTTTACAAGTAATTGAATATTAATTAAACTGTGAAGAATATGCAAGACATATTTGCAATCGTTGTATATACATATAATACGTTGAATTTTTATATTTCAGGCTTTGGCTGACGAGTCGGAATTTTTGCGAGAAAGTGCACTTCGAGCCGGCAAGAGAATTGTTCACTTGTACAGTGAAACGGCAACGACGAAATTGTTACCTTCATTGGAGGAGGGTATTTATGACAGTAATTGGCGAATTCGACTGTCGTCTTTGCAACTGCTCGGCGAGTTGTTGTTCAAAATTATTGGTATCCATTATTGATGATATTTAAATATGTTCGGGAATAGTTGTTTGTTTCTAATTGAAGGAGTGTCCGGAAAAATGACCACTGTTGGATATGAAGAAGAAACGTTCGGTACAGTTTCGTCATTTCAGGTTGTATAATATGAATATTTTTGTTAAACACATAAAAATGCGTATTATTTTTCAAGTCTATTCGACAAAAGCTTGGTTCTGATCACAGTGATCGAATATTTTCTGGAATATACATAACTCGATTCGACGAACTAACTTCGGTACGCAATATGGCGAGTCATATTTGGAAAGTTGTTGTCGTCAATACCGTGCAAACGCTATCTCAAATCATGAGCACGTTGTTCTTGCAATTGTTGAGCTGCATTGGTAGTTCTTGTATTGGCAAGCAAAAGGTTGTTTGTTTGTTTGTTTTATTATTATTATTATTATTATTATTATTTGAAGATGGCTTCGAGTTGTATGGGCAGTTTGGTTGGAACGGTCGGTGATCGAATTTTTTACGACATTGTACCATTATTGGAGGGTGATTTTTCGAACGAAGGAGCCGAACAACGGCACGGCGTTTGTCTGGCCTTGTCTCAAATCATACAGAGCACAAATCGAGAAATAGTTGAGCAAAGATGAAAAATACTGGATGAAGATGAAGAAAAAAATCGACAGTATATTTATTTATTTTCAGGTTGCTTCGTATGCGCAAAGACTGTTTCCCACTGTGCTGAGAGCTATGTGCGACGAGGTGCCCGGAGTGCGGACCGCTGCCAGTGAAGCGTTTGTTGCGTTGTATCTATCGACCGGTCCGAAAATTGTCCCCTTCTTATCCCGTCCGTTGATGGAGAATATGGTTTGTGTTGTTATTATTATTATTATTTTAATAATTATTTCAATCATTTAGTCAAATCCATCGACCAGAAGTTACTTCTTGGACAGTTTGCAGCAGGTGATGAGTACCCGAGGGCGAGTGTTGCTGGTCCATTTTATGCCGAATGTGAGCAATGAAATTTCATGTATGCATTTTTGGGCGTGGTTGATTGAGTTTTGTTTTTTCTAGCTCTGTTCGATGCCATCGAACAGTGAGGCAATGGGGAAATTGTTTTCACAGGCGCCGGATATACTTGCGCAATATTTACACCAAGTGTTGAAAGCGATGTTTACTTCGTTGATGATCAGCCACGGCCACAATACTTTGGACATTGTATGGATGGGATTAAAATGAAATGAAATGAAATGAAATTATTTGTTTAATTTTTTTTATTCTTAAGACATTGGAACATTTTTCCCTGATTGTCGGTGCAATGAACAGTAGAATGTCAATGAATCAAGCTTTCATATTCGTGCGTGAAAAGTTTAAAACGAGAGACGAAAAAAAGTGCTATATTGCTGCGATGATGTTCAGCGCTCTTTGCTCACATGCGCAGGTAGGTGATTTTTTAATAACTTTTTAATTTTTGTTGTGTTGAAAATTTTCTATTCATTTCAGCTTCCGGTCAGTGAATTTGGTGATGAAATGATCGCTTGTGGTTTGAACTTTTACAAATTGGACAATGAAAATATTCTGCGCATAATTGGCAACTCTATTGGACAGTGTTTTCGAGTATGAATTTGGTTTTATTTTTATTATTATTATTTTTTTTTGAATTTCAATATTTATTGTTTACTTGTTTTTTTATAGCAGTTGGATAGCGATCAGTTGGTGGAGTTGTTGCCGTCGTTGGGCAGACCGTTGTCGTCGTTGATCGGTGAAATGGAATCGGATAATTGTTCTTCCCCTGTTCCTGGTCTGTGTCACGAGCTGACGGTCAGCCCAATTGTGAGCATGCTTCGAAGCTGCTTGATCGAAGGTGGCAGTGAAGTGCGACGTCAGCTTTGTGTAAATTTGTTGTTCAAGCTTATTGGAGCTTGTTCGGAATCGTCGCTGCATCCGAGCGCGGTGATGCTGGTCGGTGCGATGATTCGCATCTTGGGTGAGCGTCATGCTAATTCCATCCGAACGCCACTGTTGCGATCCTTGCTTGCACTGTTGGTCAAGGTGATCACGGCTTTGTTGATAATCTTGCATGATGTATTGTTTATTTATTTATTGTTTATTTTGTTGTTGTTTTAAGATTCCGTCGGTGATGAAATGCTTTGCTCCGCAATTGCAAAATTTGTTCTTGCGTCTTTTGAATGAGCAGAGCTCGTATTCTATCCGTTTGACCGCTGCACAAGGTTTCGGCGAATTGTCCAAATTGGCAGAAAGACGAAATGTGATACTACAATCACTTTTGAACAGTTTGAAAACTGTAGAACAGCCTGCATTGAAGTATACGTTTATTATAATACATACATATAATATATATTGTGTATTTCGTTGTTTGTTTTCTTTCTTGCTTTTTACTTCAAGAGAAGCTCATTTGATTGGCATTCGTTGCGTGTTGTTGAGCGCGACTGATGTTCAGCTGGATGAGGAAATTCTACAGAAAATTCGTCATGCTGTCTTGATGAAAGTGGTCAGCGGTGACGAAAATCATCGCGTTGCTTGTGCATCGCTGCTCAGCGTATTGCTCTGCCATTTCAGCAGTGATTTGGAATTGTCTTTCACGTTGAATAAAATGACATCGTTTCGTAAGCTTTTTGTTTAATTCATGTAAATTTTGTGTTTTGCTTTAATTTTAATTTTAGATAATTATCAACAAGCTAGCGATGATGAGAATCATTTTACCGGCACGTTGATTATGCTCATATTGAAGATTGACGCGAAGAAGCTATTGGATCAATTTTGCAAGTCTACTTATAATTTTTTGTTACTTTTGATCGGTTCGTCGTCGGTAAGTTGGGATTTTTTTTATATTAATGTTTTTTTGATGTTACTACAGCAACATGTTGTTTATTTTCAGATAACTTTGATGGACACTGGTCTGCGTGCTATAACTTATTTGTTGATTTATCAAATGAAAAACGGCCTCGAACAGGATGATGTTGTTGTCAATGGTCTTCTGTACGCTTTGAAGCACGACAATTCGGACATACGGAAAACGTGCGCCAATTTAATCTCTTACATTTCCCACGAAGTTGCTGAAATTCCACTAATGCTATTCAAGGTATGATCGATCTCAATTGGCATAATAATAATAATAATATACAGTTATGTTTAATTTTTGAAATTAATGTTTCAAAGATTGTATTTTTATTATTTTGATTTATTCTGTTGTACGTACGTTGTTCATTTGCATTTTTTGTTTTCTATTTCTCCAATCGCAGGCATTCGTCATGGCAATGCTGTCCACAATTAAGGACAAGAACAGCGCTGTTCGGTGTGCTTCTGAGGCTTGTTTGGTTCATTTGTTGGGCGTGCAAGAAGATGGAACGACTAAATTTATGGTAACTAACTCTTCAGCATTCAGTTTGCTATTCATTATTCCACCAATCCAAACTTCAACTTGACAAATCATCCCCATTTTCATCTTCCTCTTCTTCATTGTTTTCTGTGTTCTAGGATCGACTGGTGGGATTGGACGGTTATCAGCAGCAAAGTTTGAAAAATGTAATTTTCCAATATAAAGACAGATGCGACGAGGAAAGTTGGAAACCCATCGACAGTATTGATTATTCTTATAAATTGGATTTATGCAAGAAATATTTTTGATGAAAAATCGCCTCGTCTTTTTATTGTTAATGTTAATGGTTAAGTTTTATTCTGGATATTTTTCATTTCAAATAAAAATTATACCAACTTTCCATTTTTCTGTTTGAAATGTTCAATTGTCATGCAACAGGGAAAATTGTATGAATTTTAAATTTGACATTGTAAAATAAATAATTCACTCGTCTTATGTAAATAAATTTACATTTTCAAGTGAAAAATTAATTAATACACACGAATTAATATGCACAGCATACTTGTGTGTTGCTAGAGTTTTTTAAATTACAGTATGCTATAAAATAAAAGTGTACAACAATGAACCTCGTCTGTTGATTGTTGTTGTATAAATAATATTTAACTTGATGAATTTTGATGACAAATACTGTTTACTTGTTATACTGAGAAGTGCTTTGGCACTTTGACAGTGAATTCTGCAAATTAAATAAACAGTCTCCAGCATTATTATTATTTTCTAAATTAATTAATTATAAAAATGAAAATTTTCATTTTTTCGATTTCAGAAAAGTTTATTAAAAGTTTAATCATTTCGACTTTGGACAAATTGTAACTAAAAACTCCCAAAGTCAAGTTTTATTAAACAAAACGCGGCCAAGATTCAAGGTACAATCATGAGATAGTATAAATAGTATCACGAGGAATTATCAGGTACAATATCCTGGTTTACTGTATCCACTACAGTTAATGCAAAAAATATTTTTACAACAATCTGTTCGTTATTTTGATTTTTCTTTGAAAGAGTATCATCATAAGAGCAACTGCATAGCTATTTATTTATTTATTTATTTTTCCTTGTAAGCATTGTAAAGTGCAGTGTACATTTTAATGCAAAAATGAACTTAAATATATTACGTAAGTCCTGGCACAATACTCGTATAATTTTACTCAGTTTCCAGATTAATCGATGAAACTTCCAACTCCATTGTAAACAACACTGGATCAGATGTGCAAACATTCACAACGTCACATTTCACTTCGTTCGACGTGCTGACCAGTGTCCCAAAAGCTAACTGCTCCCCTTCTAAAATTCAATTAACTTTCAAATAATTTAAAACGTAATTTACATATACATATATATATGATGTATTTATTACTCAAATTCCACTGAAGGCCAGTTGTAAATATAGAACTGACTCGATTCCCAATCGGTATCAGACCACATTTGCCTGTAATAACGCTTTGATCAATAGAAACTCTGTGTTGTCCCTATAAAAAAAAGAAGTTCCATAAACACATATATTGTAAATCTATAAATGTGACTCATCTCACCATTGGAAGGAGAAACAACAACGATTCGTAATGCCACAAATAAATAGGAACAGTGGGTTCTATTTTGTAACTTAAAAACAACGATTCCATACATCCAAAAATGTGATCAAATCGACCACACAGACCACCAACAGTGTAAATACTCTTCAACTGAAATATAAATTAACCATTAAAAACCTGCCCAATCAATGAATTAATTATTCACTTATTTACATATTAAAATTTCAACTTCAAAAAACTATTACCGATATATTTTTTCTAGATGCCATCCGAAACATAGTGTCGACACTTTTGGTAAAATCCGTTACGGATTGTGAAGCAATTTTAACCACTTCTGAACCCTGGAAAGGGAAAATATTTTTCAAATAAAGTTTTCATTCAAATGATAATAATTTTCAAAAATTTACCATCGCTTCAAAGTGCATGCGAGCTTCGTCACTTATAGAATCCAAATCACCACACATAACATCAGGGCAGAGTGAAAATTTATCGTTGGTCATTTCATAAAGAAGATTCGAAGCTCCGTCTGCGGCTATTTTAATAGCAGCTAACGAATGACGAAAATTAAATTATTATTAACCATGTCAAGAGAAAAAAAACATATATCGCTTTCGTCAAAATGTTCTCCTTTCCTATGCTAGAAACAATGATGAGAAATTTCACCTGCTTTCCAAAACCGCTTCACAGTATTGCGTCTGCAAGAGCATTTCACATCACCGTTAAGAATAATCAATCCAAATGGTTCAACTTCTAAATATAAAGAAACATAAAAAATAATCATTCAGTACGGCTACCCATTTATGAATAGATATTACTGTCGTCGTAGTCAACAAACGGTCTAGTTGGATACCATTTTGTGGTTCCCAAATTCATCGACATGGCTCATTAATATTAATATTATTATTATTGACACGCGTACTCTGCAAAAAGACAGTATGAAATTTACTTGAAAAAAAGCTGATTAACTAATTCATCAATTAATCAAACATATATATGTTGACACATAGTCGACAAAATTACTATCTTCTGAAAAGCAACAACACAAGAATAGAAGATACTTCAAAGTTTTTTAAACATTTTTACTAATTGCAATTGTATATTACTATTGCATCTGCAACAACATGCAAGTGTTTTCAGTTGCTCAAAGCGTACACTGGCATAATCAAGTATGCAAATCACGGCATGACAAACAATGACAAATACATAATTGTTGTATCATTAAATTCTTAAACATTCAAAAGACAATTATGACGAAACAAATTTAGGAATGTGATGTTTCTCATTTGATTTTTGCATTTCAAAAATAATTCTACAATGAATACCAAAAATTACAATAACAACATCATTATCATCAAAATCAAAAAAAGAACTCGGATCATTTCAAATGAAAATTAAATTTAAAATAAAATTCTAATTTTCATATTATGATGATGATGGTGATGTCAATCAGTCGCCGTCTTCAATTCTCGCCTGCTCCAAAATGACATCAAATGAAAACGGTGTAAATAAATAGCCAGAGCCGGTGTAAAATTTGCTTTGAAATTCAACCCTGCATAAAAATAATAAAGTACAACAGTGAATTTCACTCAAAAGAGAAAACAACTGACCAGTGAAGTCGAAGCGCGTGCAAAAATGCCGACAAGCCTTCCATCAGTACCAGAATACAAATTGTCAACATTCCAAATGCCCAAACGATCAGATATACGGCTATAGCGCCGGCGTAGCCTTGAAATCCGAAAGCAATTCTCAACACCATTGACCACAACACTTCGGAAAGTTCTGAAATAAATTTCAATGAAACAGAAATAGATGATTCATGAACTTGCATAAATTATTATTATTATTATTATTATTATTGCGCATTCATTACGAGCATGAGCTAAAGACAATGCCCAGAGTCGCAAATAAGAAGCCGTGTGCGATATGCAGCCCAAACAAAATTCGATAGTGTGAATTGCTTGGATAATAAAAATTTCACCAATATTCATCTGAAATAGTTGTTGTTGTTCAAATCAAATCAGAATTAAAGCAAATTTTAATGCTGAGAGAGAAAAAAATCATTTCACAAAATAACTCACATCATCGTGTTCATCATGAGCTCCAGCAGATGTAGAAGAAGAAGCTTTTTGCTTGATTTGAACCGCTTCTGCATCATCAGAATTCATATCAGCATGTATAGCCTATATAACAGACAAATGTATAACAAAAATAACAGTATCTATTCTCTTCAGTGAATACAGTTATGATAAAAATCATACAATTTACAAGTGAACCTTTTGTTTCACAGTAAACAATAATTATTAATTACTATTAGAATATGTATTAAAAAAATAATTAAAAGAAGAACATACTATGTGCCCATCATTCAATCGATTCTTACGCTCGCGGTAAATCAGATATGGTTTTACAAAAAGCATCGTCGGTGCACACAATACAGCAACAACAACTAAAAATTGTTCAAAGCCAACCTGAAAAACAAATAATATCTCATAGCATCATAGATTGTATATTGTATTGAATAAAAATTAAAATTCACCTGTCCAGGGTAAAAAGCGTTGGTGACACATTTGGAATCAGCAAAGCCGTAATTGCGTTGTTGGAACATGAACATGAAAATAAGACCAATCAGAAGCGACGGTGCACAATGAGAGCCTGGATAATGACCGACAGCCATGTCGGCCGGGGCGGCAGAAAACGCAGTCCACTTGTAAATGATCAGCATGCACAAATACAAAAATATGCAACACATGAACAACATCTGCGGAATGAACATGGTATAAATGTCAAGCTTTCGGTTGAAAAATCTGAAAACAGCACCCATTACAAACAAACTAACTAAACAATTCATCGATTACACGTACCGATAATTGAAAAGACTCAACACCACTCCAAAAATCATTTGGAAAACTCCAATTATTACAGACATTTTCATTTTAAATGAATTCAAAAAATTCAATTTGTTCACGGCAATATTCCATGCCTGAAAATAAAGAAAATATTCTGCTTTTTATATTCCATATATTAATGTAACCTTGCTGTTTACCGGATCAATCCCGTACGCATAGGCGTGACCAAGAAAAGATGTATTTGGATTCAGTTGAATTTTTTCCATATTTGCCAGTACGTTATCGCTAAAATTAAGAAAAAATAACCCACACGCACAACCGACTATAAAAGTAAAGAGGCAGTTTAAAGAATTCTATCATACTCCACTTCTGGAGGAATCACCCAAGAAGATCCAAATATGTTGACCGATTTGGCATAAACTTCGTTGTAGACAATTCCAGTGTACATGGAAAACAAGCCCATCAAGAATATTATGTAACGACCACCAAAAAAGATGTTGAAAACCTGAAAACAATACAAATTAACATAATATATAATCAATGAGACAAGAGACGATCACTTGATAACGTATACCTCGTCGCGAATTTTTCTGGCAATCAGTTGCTTTTCTTTTACAATTAAGAACAACGCAAAAAGAAACATAATCAAGCCATGACCAAAATCGCCAAACATGATCGCAAATAAAAATGGAAATGTGATAATGGTGTACAAAGCTGAAAAATGGAAATACAATCAATATCTACATACCAAATGAATATAACTTCATAAATCTGACAAAAATATGAAATATATATATATGTATACCTGGATTAACTTCACGATAACTGGCCACTCCGTATGCGTCAACAATATTCTGAAAGCCTGCTGTGAATTTGTTGGTTCGATTGTAAGTCGGCGGAGCTTCAGTGGTATACATGCGATTTAAAATAGACGGAACTGAGCTGCCACTTTCTTCCTGATAAAATGAGTAAATATGAAACTAACAAAGGATAAAACGAAATTAAATCATAATTCGCATCTCCACATACAGTGCCTCTTTTAAGCGCCAGCTGAATTTTATCCAAATCCGCCACTGGACACCAGCATTCGGCAATCAAACATTTCTGCGTCACGTCCAAGTTGAACAAATTCAACGTGTGGTATATGGATTTGATCTTTCGAACTTTGGTAAACCAGATGCGAATATTTTTCGCCGCCGCTACAAGCACCCGATGACGATGGTCTTGCGTTTGTCCGAGAACCTAATTTATTAAAAAAACAATACTGCATATGAAATATTTAATAATCGTATGTTTTAAATGTTTTCATATTTATACAGTTTTCAAATCTTCAATTCGAGTCATAACTCCAATCGCCATCTCTCGACGTTCTTGAGGCGTTTCTGGACATGGATAAAGCGTTGCCCGAAAACTGAAATGAATTATACAAATTCAAATTTAAAAACAGACAAAACAAAAATCTAGCCCTTACCCTTCGCATATCTTTTTCACTCGACTTTTCAATTGTTCACCTTGGAAAAATATCAATATAACCGATTTTTGCACAAGATCGCCCTGATAATAAATCAAATACACCACGAATGCAACAGTTTGAAAAAAGAAACATGCTTTTCAATAATGTCATACAGTAGCTGGATCTTCGAGTGATTCAGTTATTTCTGCCTGTTTCAAAAATACATTGCCTCGGCAAGCACGCCAAAGAAGCCTTTCAAATGCTGGTATACGCTCGCGCAGTATTACTCCCACAACAAAGCTGAAAATTATGCACATTTCATTTGGATACAGATATGTTAACAAAATTTAGCAAAAGAAGACAAAACAACAAAAAAAAGAAAGAAATTCACAACGCACAAACGACACATACTCTAAATTCAATTTACCACCAAACGACTCTTTGTGATCACCAGTAACAATTAATTCCCCGTCGTATTCCAGCGCGGGGTTCACCTGACCAAGGCTGCCATCGTTTGCATGCAACGATTGCATGGCTTGGATATTTTCTTGCTGCACAACAACACATCATCATCAGCATGCTCGACATCAACATATCAAATCATGCAAAAACAAGCAAACTTTTATATCACAAAATTATCCAAAACACAAATGTCTTCCTCATAAAAAAGAAAAATATACTGCCTACAATGTGTGCCTTTAAAAGTAAATATTTATACTCTGCTTGAATGAACAATATTATTAAAATAACTCTTATTATACATCAAGCTAATTTATAAATTCTGTAGCCTCTCGACTGTATTTTTCCATAACTGAAACGACAAAAAAATCATAATTTGAAAATGATGCAACTTCCATTAAAAAATTTTTTGACAATAATCGTGTGCATGACGAGCAGTAGCAAAAAAGTACAACAGCCAAAAAAAAACAAGCAACGCAACGTACAACACACATGAACACGTTTATTATCCCCTTACCCAACTTTTAGAACAGAAGTTTTTAAATGATCTTCCTGAGACAAAAGTGTCTCACGTTCGTCGCTCAAAAAATCACTTGGTTCAGGAACCTGAGCAAAATTTCAACGTTAAATAATTCATTTATCATTGTTGTTCGGATTTCACAATAAAACATGCTTTGCAAATGAAAATTTTTTTTCATCAATTATTAAGCATTAAAATTGGTACTTTAAGAATACTTATTCGGGTACTTGAAATGCATTTGATTAATCATGCGTATTTGAGCATTTAGTCTCGTTTGCTCCAACCGTACTCCGCCCATTTTTCGCATTCGAATTTTATTCGTTACTCCACTGTTGTTGTTTATATTGGTTATAATTGTAAATCGCATTTTAAACCTATCACTTATTTATATTGGAACCAATGGCCAGCCATCACAATCATAATTATGATCAATAAAGTGTGTAAATATTTTTATAAAAATTTCGAACAGATTTTTGTTGTATGTATTCTGACTTTCATTAAAACCGATTTAGTACAAACATATGCTATAATGACCCGTTTAGCGGTTAGCCATTTCGATTTGTTTTCAGGAACGCATCATGAGCATTACTCGGAGTATTAGTATATATTTCAGTTTCAATTCATTGAAAATAGTCATAGCTAAAAATAAAGCAATTTATTTTCATTGACAACCGTGGTGGCATTTGAAAAACAGCAACAGCTATGCAGCAGTTCAAAAAGCTTAAAGCCTTCTTACCTCTGATCAACAAATCACCTGCCTGCGCAATTTTGAAAATAATTTTCATTAGCAGTACTAACTGATTGATATGAAGCTGTAAATAACTTGACTTTATTGCACCACTGCCTCTGCTCATGATTATCAACAAAGATTTGCATTCTGCATTGAGATACTCACAACAACTGTAATACAATAAGTAAACAATTATTAAATTTAACTATGAAAATAAACATTAAGCTTATCAATGAGCATATTATATTATAAAATGTATAATTATTATGAATTATTACTGGATTTTTTCATTTAGAATACAAAATGCATTTCATTTTAAAATTAATATAAAACGGAAAACTGGCCAATATTAAGGGGAAAAAGGTTAACCAATAACAGTTTAAATAAGACGTTGAGCTCTAAAGCCAATTTCATCAAACTGGTAAAAAATAGGCGGAGCCACAGTTGGGGAAAATCATACTGTCCATTCGATGGTTAAATTTTGAATTCTTATAAATAAAGAAAACTTCTTTGTAACAAAATCATTGCATTTCCGCTTAATTCATTATCTGTTATGAAAACAGTTCAGAACCAGGTTACAAAACAACTATACTAGTCGCATGTAAACAGCGTGTTATTGATTTTAATAGCTTCAAACTAGAAACGCAGTGCTACATAGTGCAATATGACAACCCAATAATCAATAGCAATACTGAATACAACCAACCCGCAATTTTCACATTATAATTCTATAATGAATTCTTGTTCTCTCTCAACAAAGATTATTTAACGTATAAAAATAAAAATAAATTAAAAATTTTTCGTCCATATAAAATATTAATGGACTTACTTCATCAAAAAATGCTTGAGTTTTGCGTAAAATATGCTTCAGTTCGGTTAATTCAAGAAAATTCTTCTTCAACATTTCTTCATTCATGTTCACTTCGCGAAGTTCATTATCAAGTTTTTCAAAAGTCGCCTTTAATACAGGCAGGTCAGAAAATATACGAAAAAGTCTCACAGTTTATAAAACCTCAAGATCAATCATTTCTCTAGCCAATGGTGCATCGGGATTTTCACTAGTATCCAAAATTGGAATTCGATCTTTTTTAATTTCTTTTTCCAAAAATCCTACAACGACTGGTTTATAATTATCAATTGCATTACATAAAATCTACTTACGAAGTTTTCTTTCCATTTCGTCGCATCTTCTAATTTCATTGACAAATTTTCGCTGGAAAGCAGTCACATCAGGATTCAACTACAAGCAGCAAACTTTCAAAAGAAACATTAACAGTTGAAATAGAAGAAATACATCTCGAAATTGAACAAGACCAAGCTCGCCAAGTTCAGATACACAAGCATACGAAGCTTCAGTTTGCAAAAAGAGTTGACAACGGCACATTTCCTCGCTTCTGAACAAAGAACCCATGGTTTTGCCACTGTTTTACCAATCTGAGAACTTCACTAACGGAAAAGTAAGCAAAAATATACAATAATATTAAAACCGGATTTACTACAGTAAGAGTAAGAACAATTGAAAATGAAGTATTATTTCATTGCTACAGTAATTGCCAAATAAACGCTACTGTTTGTGAGTTAAGACGCGCAAACAGCGTTTATGCTGAAAAGCAAGAACGGGTCGCGCAATATAGGGGTAAATACACCAGCGTTGGACGCACACTGGAACAGTTTCCTTAAGCTTTGATGTACATAACGTCGGAGCAGATTTAATGCGGCCTTCCAAGTGGTGGCTTGTATTATATTTGTATTTTATTTTATTTTATTGTACTGTATCATTTCCTTTTTCTCTTTTTTATCGTTTTCACATTTCTAATATCGTTCAATGATATGTGTTTATTATTATTATTATTGCTGAACACTGAAAAATAAAAATCACTGTTTTACTTCCTATTTTTTGTTTTTTTCTGTTATTACTGTCAAATTCCATGTAACTTCGTTCTGATACAATAAAACATAGAATAATAAAAAATTGCTTTTAAAAATACTGATCACTAAAAAGTATAAACTTCACCACAAATATATTATAAAACCAAAATTTCTATGAATGATAAAACTTCATAAATTTTGATAAAAGTATGCTCAATAAAATTTTGGAATAATAAAAATTTTCACAACAAATGTTATGCCACCATGTATTATTTAATATGGATAATATGTGATGCAGTATTAAAGTCATATAATCGTCACTAGTACTAAAATTATTAGTAATTGTAAATAAAAATATGTGGACTAATGAAATTAAAGATATAGCAGCTAATCAAAGCAAAGAAGTTCCAATCAGTGAACGCTTAGATTATAAAAACCAATCTAACTACGCGATAAACATCCAATGAGAAGCCGATTGTTAAAACCAATAAGAAATGACAATAGAAAAATTGTATTGATTTGGAAAAAACCCGTTATAATCTGTTAATATTTGATTTATTTAAACCCAGTAATGCATAAAAATGTATAATGCACATGAAGAATTTGTTATATCGTAAACAATGTTTTTTGAATTGCTACGAACGTATTCTATACATGTATTGTGTTACATGCATTATGTTATATACTGTAACAAGAGAGACTGTAATAATATTCCTTTTGTCTTATGTGTATTTGGTGAAATTGTTGTTACTGTCATTTCCTGTTACCTGATTGTTTTTCTAAAGCTTACTTTCTACTTTATGGAGCATAAATTTTTATGTAACATTCCAAACTGTTGGAAGAATGTGCCATCTTAATGTTTAAGTAAATTATTTTGTTGTAATTGTGATGTTTATCGTGATTTATATTGAATTTCAGAATGCTATAAAGTATGAGGAAACATAAACTACTGAAAGAAGATCTTGAAATCTGTGACGTAACATAAATGGTATCTTTTAAAGTAGATTATTTTACGTTTTCTTTTGCAATATGTCTTCATGTAAAATATGCATATGATGATAATACTTGCCCTCACTGAATAACTTATGATTTTTTTTACTCTGATAGTTTTTCCTGTCATATAATATATGCTATAAAAATTTCTTTTTCTAATGATTATTGTTTTAGTGATCGATAGCAGAAAACATGATTCCATTCAAAGGTAATTCAAAGATAATTTTCATAACATGTACATCAAAATTCTAATGACATGATGTTGTAATTTGCGTTTGATATTTGATGAAATTTATTTTGTCTGATTATTTTAGATCTGTAAATTTTATTTATGTATTAGATTACTTTCTCTGATTTTTGTACTTTTAGAAATGAATTAAGATAGCAATGGTGGTGTTTACGTTCCTGCTGACAGAGATGATGCTTTGTCTCTGGTCTCTGGTGTTAACCGCATTGGTTATACTGAAGCCCAGTTCATTTACATTGATTTAATACGGATAATATGTAATGCAGTAATATATATAATAAAATGAAAATTTATTTCGCGCGTAAATCTTTTAACTGCAATGAGAAAAGCTTTATTGTAGTAAAATACAAATTAAAGTCTGTTCTATTGATTCTAAAAGAATATTATTAAATTCTTTTTATTATTAAATGTTATATGAAAGATTAACAGCAACTTAGAGATAACTTATTCTTGCATTGGGGAAAGTATTGAACTATACATGAAAATTAAAAGCAGTTGTTTTAGCGAATTACGTTTGTACTGTACTACAGAAACTAATTAAATGTATTTTCTTTAAATATGTAGTTATTAAAAATACTTAAAAGTGGGCAATGCTTCAAAATGAAAAAATAATTCTGTTTCTTAGTAGATCAGCATGTTTCTGTTTATTGTTATCGATTTTTAAATCAGGATGTCAAAGTTAAGAAGATAATAGTGAACGTGCGCATAATTCAAATGAAAAAATTATATTGTCTTATAAATTAATAACTAAAAAGCAATATATACTTTAATTTTCATTAAAGATTCATTCAAGATTAAAAACAGCACGTTACACAATCAAAATAAAATATGCATATATACAGATACTGTAAAAATATGAAAGGAACGCAAGTTGTTATAGAACATTTTGAAGAAACCGTTAACAGAAAATATTCGCAAAGTTAAAGCATTAAGGAAATAAAATTACGGACTGATTCAGATGTAACTGAAGGAGAAATAAACCACAATGAATTAAAAAAATAATTATGAATATTCTTACACATAAAGGAATAATTTAAATGAATACTTTTATAAGTGACGAAAAAATGTAAAATGCTAAATGTCCTCTGAAATAACGAAAAAGCTAAAAGGGACAATAATCAAAGTAATAAGTAAACGATGAAAATCTGGAAATCTTCATTTCCGTTTTTCAGATGCCACATAAATCTTTCAGACTCTACCACAAAGAATTTAATGCAAAATGCCAAGGTCAACACTTCCTTTTAGAAAACATTTTCCAGTTGCTAAAAACACATTAAAGATTTTAATTACATAATTAAATTTATAAATGATTTTATTTATTAAGTTAACACAAAATTGAAAAAGCAGTTGCGTCGATATCCAAGAACATGCAAACATATCGTGTTTCTTCAAATGTTTTTCGTTGTATTAATAGCTTAACAAATCATTAAAACAATTTTAGAGACAACTCTACTAATTTCACGTTAATATTATGTATCTTTATTTAACATCGTTATAATCTCATTCATTTATTCTACAACGCCATTATATGTATCAGTGAACCAAATAATATATCACATCATCTACAGCTTGGAATAGATTCTCAAATACAATGAAGTTTAGTTTTCTTATTACACGCTGATTTCCATTGTATATGTCAAAGAAATTGCAGCATTCCTCAAAAAAAGCCATTCGTCATAGGGGAATGAGTGAATGCACTACACCAGGAATAGTGAATCAAAAAAGCGTAGAATTAATTTCAGCACATGCAAAAACATTAGAAAATTCAGGTGTTATTAACGTGCAGTTTCATTTGTCTACTTCGGTATATGGAATTTTCCTACTCGTTTCAATGTACATACGACAACTGATTTTCGTTCCTTCTTTACAGCTTATGCATATGCTTAAATGTAGCTGCTAATTTTATTCCATTTGCGTAAAGTATCACGAAGTTACTCAATTTTGTAGCAAATTTCATTTCATGCCAGCTAGTCTGAATCCAGCACACTTTCACTGGTAAATTTTTTTGATATGACAGTTGCATTAAAATACAAAGTCTCACAAATTTCAAAATTTGTACCATTGTGCAACTGTGAGCAGCTACTGATATTACCTATACATTTAGATAAAGTGATATATTTTTTAGTTGACAATTTGCATAATTGATCACAAAACAAATTTATTTGATTTCCAATACGAATTAAATTTATAAATTAGAATTGAACGATCACAGTTATGATCATTTCATTATTAAAAAACAATTTTATAAAAATACTTTCATCGATAACTGGAATATCATTGTAGTGATTTAAGTTGAGCTTTAATCGACAATGAACACTTTAGGTGGCATGTCACAAATTGTGCCTGGGCTTCTTGGACTCTAGCATTATCAACTTGTTCCGTCTCCTTTTTAAGATTTAGATATTCTTCACTGTACTGACTGCATACGGTATTGCAGAGTTCCTGAATTTGGATTTGAGCTTTTCCCTAAACAACAATGATTTTCCTTATCGTTTGGTCATTCAATAAATAATTTAATTGCAATAACCATCGATATTTCATGATAAGAAAGTCATACCTCATTATATTTCAGCGGAGCTCGTTTAATTTGCTCTTTTGTGGATTTAAACAACTTAAGGCTGGATGTACTAAAAGAATTAATGTAGCAAGATTACTATTATTTTTCCAGTAAATTCCATTAATGGTTTTTAATGAAATGAAAATGTTCTGTGTAAAAATTTTCAGTTTAATAATATGGTACAGCTCACTAAATTGCAGCGCTAAAAATATTTAGCCTAGCGAAATATTTCTGTATAATTAAATAATGAAGTAATTTTTTGATTTATGTGTCGATGTGTTTCATTTATCTCATTTTGTGATGTTATGTGTTATTGCTGAAAAAATTATGAAATGTTAGCTACTGATTAGTAATGAAAAAAGGGCATCCTTACGCACAAAGAGTAATTGCAAGTATGCACAGAAAGAGCTTCATTTTCAGTCTGAATTTTGTTACTGCTCCCATCATATGGTCCTATTTATATTCATTACTTTGTTTACTGCAGTCATTTTGCAAACAATGCGTGCTTAATGATGAAATAAATGTAACAATGAAATTTCATTTAAAAAACTTTCACTTTTATTAAATAATCATTACTTACTTAAATTTATGTACGCATGAACGTCGAACCACATGATTGCTACGTCAATCATTACCTATTGCAATATTTACACTCAATTTATTAAATATGAAAATAGACATAAACATTTATTTAGCTGAAAAAGCTTCAGAAGTCAATAATTAATCATTTTGAATTTGCATCATTTCAATTTGCTTAAAATACTTGCCTTTTAAAAACAAACAAGATGAGTGTTAATATTTTCTTTCAAATTCAGGTTGGCTGTGAAATAAAAAACTGTAATAAATAGCAACACAAAAGTGAAGCTTCTTCAGTATGTATTGTTTATCGAGCTTTCGCACGGGCTTGTTTGCACAATTCTGTTTTATTGAACAAGCTGCATTTAAAATACTATTAGAATTCGTTTTTTGAAAACTCACAAACAATAATTTTACAATTTTCAAAACAACTGTTGAGCATAAAGTTGACATCTTCCTCCAAATCAACTCATGCTGTACTGAAGAAAATCTGTTTTTCAGATGAACAGGAATGCGCTATTAATTTGCATTTTTAGTATCGCCATATAATCTCACAGTACTGTATTTTAAATTATTTCATCTGTTTTCCTACCATTTTTACGAGCAGTATCATATGTTTAATTTTTATTGTGCTGTTGAAAAGAATTTTGATGATGTTCATCTGTTCGATGTCATTAGTATTGCTATATTTTATTTTCTGAGAAAGTAATTTTATCATTTACTATATTATTTATAGCGTTTATCTGAATTTTTTTGATTCTACTTAAAATAATATTCATAGTTAAATTCTAGATAAAATTTATGTTTTCTGCAAGCGTGTTGAGTCAGTATAAAGTAATATTTTTCCTCTGAATAAAATTCGACAATATTTTATTTCACATTCAACAGCAATTATTAAAATCCCTGCCTAAAAGAATAAAATAAAAAAGTTGAATAAATGAAATAAACAATGATGCTTAATTACTTATAGCTAAATTTGACTAAAGAATGCTATTTGGATTTCATTTTTTGTTTATTTATGCCACAAGCCCTGTTGAAAGCAAGAAACTGCTATGCAATTTTGACTGCTCACTATGTTTGAAAGCGGTTTGAGCTAAAAAAATTTCAAAAACTGCAGGAAGTATTTTGTAGCTGATACAATATTTTAGTATAAAGTCAGGCTATTTTGTAAACGCTATGAATCTGGCATAAATATTTTTTCGTGCCTGAGCTAGTAATTGAATACTCCTTACTAGGTCTTAATCTGAGTACATGCATGCCGTTTTCCTTCATATTCAACTTTGCTATGTTAATAACTTGCGTATGTTTTATGTAACTGTGAGTTGCTTGTGCTCAATTATTCTGAGAGGCAGATTTGTAATGCATGTCTCAGTTGATCCCAACGTTTATAATAGCAGCTGCAGATTTGAAGTTTCATAATATACCGCAAGTACACTAACAGTACATTTCCCTCATTTATATTTCATTTAATTCATTTTAATGTAAGTAATAAATAATGTAATCTAAGGCAAGTTTTGAAAAAGTAATACCGATGAAATTTTGCACCTTGAAAATTGTTTTTCAAAACGCAATTTTATTTCTCTACTTCGGTATATGGAATTTTCCTGCTCGGTGCAATGTAAATACAACTGATTTTCGTTCCTTTTTTATAGCTTAAAAATATGTTTAAATTTAGTTGCTACTTTTATTTGATTTATGTAAAGAATCACTAAGTTACTCAATTTTGCAGCAAACTTCATTTCATGCCAGCTAGTCTGAATCCAGCACACTTACACTGGTAAATATTTTGATATGACAGTTACATTGAAATACAAAGTTTCATAAATTTTAAAATTTGCACCATTGTACAAATGTCAGCAGCTACTGATATTACCTATACATGTAAAAAATATGATTTATTTTTAATTTTATTTTTATTAAAGAATGCATAAACCAAATTTCTGAGTAACTCACTTATAATATATCAGTTTTATAGCTTCTGTAGTGTTTTAAATTTGACAATACCCTAAACTTTCAGATTTGTACCGGTTCTGATAGCACACTTTTCATAATATACCAAAGTATTTTGTGAATTGTGAAAAATGTGCATCAGAAGATTTTCAAAATGTAGTATAGATCAAAAACAAAGTAAATAATATAAATAAAACAGTTATGCTACACTTCACAAATAGTAGTAAAACCCAATTAGAATGTAAAGTATTAATTATAAAAGCAGGTTTTGAATTGTTATAATGCACTCTTGCTCTTTTGCATAACGAACAAATCTTTCGCCTTTTACTAAAGATTTCCGTGCAAAAGAGTAGCAAAGAGATCGTATAGCAAAATTTTTGTAGCCTAACCGGCAATATTCTTACATTGAAAAAGCACAATCTCTGAAGTTTCTTGAATTTGAATGCTTCATACTAGCACCAAAATTGTATGTAAATATATAGATTAAAATTTGAAGTTTCTTGAACAATGTTAATTTTCAAAATTCAAGTTCAAGTTAAGTGAACAATCGACTCAAATAAGGAAATCAACGTTCTCTGGGAAATTTATTGATTTCAAACCTAAGCAGGAATTCAATCTATTTCAGATTTCAATATAGTAGCTGAGCGTGTAAAAAAGCGCAATATTTCATTGTTGCCGCAGTTTAGTCAAATACAAAACACTTTTAATAATGGAGTCTCCGCAATTAATGCCTGTTACAACGGCTGTTATTTATTCCATTTCCATTTTTTAAGTATTATAATCATTTTATTTCAATCTAAGGATATGTTTTCAGTTGAGAATTTCCATAATTGATCAGAAAGCAAATTTATTTTATTTCCAATACGAATTAAATTTATAAATTAGAATTGAACGATCACTGTTATGATCATTTCATTATTAAAAAACAATTTTATAAAAATACTTTCATTGATAACTAGAATATCATTGCAGTGATTTAAGTTCAGCTTTAATCGACGTTGAACACCTTAGGTGGCATGTCACAAATTCTGCCTGGGCTTTTTGGACTCCAGCCTTATCAGCTGGTTCCCGATCCTTTGAAAGCTTTAGGTATTCTTCACTGTACTGACTACATACGGTATTGCAGAGTTCCTCTACTTGGCTTTCAACTTTATGCTAAACAACAATAATTTTCTTTATCGTTTGGTTATTCAATAAGTAATTTAATTGCAATAGTCATTGATATTTCATGATAAGAAATTTATACCTGATCATATTTCAGCGGAGCTCGTGTAATTTGCTCTTTTTTGGATTTCAACAACTTCAAGCCGGATGTGCTAAAAGAATTAATGCAGCAAAATTACTATTATTTTTCCAGTAAATTCCATTAATGGCTTTTAATGAAATGTAAATGTTCTGTGTAAAAATTTTCAGTTTAATAATATGGTACAGCTCACTAAATTGCAGCGCTAAAAATATTTAGCTTAGCGAAATATTTCTGTATAATTAAATGATGAAGTAATTTTTTGATTTATGTGTCGATCTGTTTCATTTATCTTATTTTGCGATGTTATGTGTTATTGCTGAAAAAATTATGAAATGTTAGCTACTGATTAGTAATGAAAAAAGGGCATCCTTACGCACAAAGAGTAATTGCAAGTATGCACAGAAAGAACTTCATTTTCAGTCTGAATTTTGTTATTGCTCCCATCATGGGATCTAATTTATATCCATTACTTTGTTTACAGGAAGTATGTTGTCAGCATTGCGTAGTACTAGGGAAATAAATGTGACGATGAAATTTTACTTAAAAAAACATTCACATTTATTAAATAATCATTGTTTATTTAAAGTGTTATTAACGTAGACTTCAAACTTCACGATTTTAGCGTTAATCTGTGTTTAATGTTACTTCTGCAAGGTATCTAGTAAATATAAAAATATGCAGGAACATTTATTTAATTGAAAAAGATTGAAAAATCAACAATTGCTCATTTTTGATTTGCATCACTTTAATTTGCTTAAAATATTTACTTATTAAAAAATGAGATTATTGCTAATATTTTTTCTCATCTTTTGGTTGGTTTGAAATAAAAACCTGAATAAATTTTAGTACGAAAACGTTTTTGACGCTGTTTTTTCATCTTTTGTCGTAAGCTTATGCGCCGGCTAATTTTTGTTGCTCTGCTTTATTAAATAATGTGTGTTTGAAGAACTGTTTCCTTATATTTGAAAACTTACTTGACAGTCATTAAACACTTTGTATACAGTGCTGTTAGCTTTTTAGTTTTCATCTTTTTATAAATCAACTCTTGTTTTTCTGAAGAATGCGCTCTTGTGGATGAATACGAATGCGATATTAACCTTTTGCATGTCAAGGGGGGGGGGCATTTTGTACCCCACTGCTGTTTTTGGCAGATATTTCTGCTGCACTGCTTTGTTTTAGGCCAGACTTTTCTAAATGACTAAACGCTAAATTTTATACAATTCTACACGATATGAATTTTTTGCAAGCGCATAGAATTTGTAGATAAGGAATTATAGCGGTTTTGCTGTTCAGGTCCATTTTGTTTCCCGCCTAGTCTTTTGTAATGTAGACTTTTCACCACTATTTAGAAATTAATCGCATCAAATCTGATTTTTCATGTTATAACCACTGCACACGTTCAGTGCTGTAATACTTTAGTTTCGCTCATTTCTTATTTTCACCTGCGTTTTGTTGGGACACATTGTTGATTGAGAAGATTTCCTGTTATGGTAGAAGATAAAAGCAATATGCTTAACCATCCTTATATTTCTTCTTTATCAATTTTTTCTGTAGTGAAATTTTTTTGTGGTGTATGCGTGTATTAGTAGTTTTGTCGTATTCAGTGTTGTTTAAGTTGCTCGTACTGTGTGTGTGTGTGTGTGTACGTTTGTATTGGGTCAATAAATGCAGAAAACGCTATACTATTGTACGTCAATTCATCACTTCAATCAATTTATCTGAATTTACAACACTTTTATACTGTTTGCATCATCATCGGTTCGCGAATATGGAGGTTATCTGCTTGGAAGACACAGAGGTGGAGGAATATGTCGATGAGCTTGAAGGTTTCGCTGAATCTTTCTCAGATGAAGACCATGTGGAGGAAGAGGGCGTATATAGTGATGAAATGAATATCAACATTGCTGAAATTGATGTTGAAGAAAGTGCAGGTCCTTATGCCTAACAATTCTATGGTCTGAGCACCCGCCGCGCCCGTCCAGACGACCGGCAGAAAGCATTTTACGTGATACAGTAGGGCCAATTGGGAAAAGCAGAGTCGCACCGACAACTGAGGATGCGTTTTATGCCCAGTTGTCACCTGATATCAGAGAATTGATCGTTTTGCACACAAACAAAGGGAAAAGAATTTTTTCTAAATACAATGAAATGCATCCAGACAATAAGAGAATATTCATACCCACTATCGTAGCTGAAATTGACGCATTTTTGGGCTTCTATTAGTCAATAGCACTTTCCATGACAACAATGAAAGTCCAGACTTATTATGGGTTGCAATGAAGCTACCAGAAGGAATATATATACGGCTGTTATATCGAAATATCAGTTCAAGCTGCTTTCTTCTCACATTCGATTCAATGGTACATTTTCATTTTTTACACATTTTCAAAATTTATTTTAAAAAAATGAATTATCATTGATATACATCGCACCATTTTCAGTTTTGAATAAATACGGTCAGTTTATACTGTGCTGTCATCAATGAATTGAATTATTGAAGCTCAGCGATATTGCTTTATGGCAATGCTGCATTTGAAATTATACGAATTAAACAAGTTCAATTTTGGAATTATCCATTTTAGCAGTCGCACATTCTGATACGATAAAAGTGCCACTGTTTTCTTCGGCATTTTGCTTCCTAAAAAACAAGCCATGCTTCATCTACAGATGAAAAAATTGTAATAAAAAAGTAACTGTTGACATACCGTTATCAAATTATTCTTTTAAAAATATGATACTTTTTACATTTACTATTAAACTATTAATAAAATACAGAATGTAGATGAAAATTTCAAAATAATAGAATTGAATTTCAAATTATCAATCTTAAACATGCTATATATTATAAATGCCAATTAATCATATGTTGGATAAAAATAATCACCGTGAAATAATGCTGGAACATTCACCCAGAGTTGTCATTTCTATTCCACTTTCATCTGATGGCATTGGTTCTTCAAAATGGGAAAGGAAATTAACGCATAAATCAAAAAAAGTAAAAGATTTTTTTACCATTAGAGATATTGCGAGGCAATGAATATCTGCTGGAACGTCTCCAATTTTCATTTAATCGATTAAATACATCTTTCCTACGCATCTTTTGAGTAAATGATGATCTCAACATATGAGTGTTGTCTTCTGCTTCATTTTGTAAAAATTCGCTTTCCATCTCTTCAGCAATTGGCTTTTCTTCTATCGTTGCTTTCGTCGTTTCTGGAATTGAGATTGAAATTGATCAGTTTTAAGTCATAGTTATTTTTAAAATGAAAAAGTAAAAATTTTAATCACCAGATTTAGATAGAAACGTTGGAGACAGTCTTGTTAACCTTAATGAAGAAGACGCAGCCCGAAATTCGCCTGAGCCACGGTGATACTTGCTGGAGGACTGCATGCTGCTAGTATCGCTGTGCATATCAGCCATGATTGTTGGAGTACGTGAACGTGTTTCAGCTAAAGTGTAAATTTCTTTCAGATAAATCATTCGATACTGTTGCTATTCATATATATTGGAAAAATGTTGCAGTGCTGATTTAATGAATGGATTTTTAAGTGAAAAATAAAGAAAGCATCAAAACTGAGCTTTCTTTCTCTTTTAAAAATACAATGCCATATAGGAAGCCGTACTAATTGGCCTAGAGCTGAGATCTTCTTTGAGAATTTTAAGTTCATTGGAGAATTCAAGCAGAATGGTATTTTTGCAGCTTGAAAACAACTGCAGTGGTTGTAACAAACGTTCTTTTAAAATTTCCTGCCACTGTGCATCTGTTTCAGATAAATTTTTCAACGTCAGCAGCTGAAAAAATTGAATATTGCCAATAGGAAAATAAGATAATTTAAGAGAATCAATCATCTTAATCTACTTTATGATCAATGAACGGTCGAAACAGGAGGTGCAAAGGCAAACAGCTTGTCACGGCAAATTCAATAAATGACCAGCATGCACTACCCCCTAAAAAATGACATAATGCATCGTTAAAAGGTCCCAAAATATGCATAAAAACAAAAATCCACATGTACCCATTCTTTTGGCACCCAGTTCCTTCACCACTTTGGCAATGCGACACCATTCATTTGCTAAATGATGCTCAAATACAACACACATCACTTTTAAAGCTGAAAATAAAAAAAACATAAAAAATCATTATATTTAAATCTACGCAAACAATGCATAGGCACAATGTCTTACTTAGAAAAACAGCCTGGTACACTGAATCTCGAATACCTTTTGTGGAAGAAGGAAAAGTTGCAGGTCTATCGTTTGCCGCAGAACTGCTGTCAACTGAAACAACTTTTCACAAAATGATAAAAATGAAAGGTTTACCCAAAAACGGTGATAGATTCCTCTATTGGCTAGAAAATAATATTTCTGCACTAGAAGTTTAATACAAACACATCTTTTGTACAAATTAGCAACAATCTAATGAGATGATAAAATCAAAATGTTTTATAACGCAACAGACAATGTGAAAGTGATAAAAACAAACTGAGCAGTACTCACTTCTTATTGAAGTGCCAGTATGCATAGTGGGAACAAGAGAACACTTAACGGTTGAAGGTGATATTGCTGTCAGTAGATGATTTAAACAAAATATTATGTCGTTTTGTCTAAGTTGAAAGCCATCTAAAATTCATTTTTTTATTAAGAAATACTTTCACGAAAAGACAAAAATAATCTGTACTTCTCGTAGAAATTTCTAAAAACAATGGAACGAGAATATTACAGGCTACTGCTTCAATTCGTTCACTGCTAAGTGAGCCAAGGGTTTCTGGACTGCAGATGTACTCCAAAGAAAACGACTGTTCCTGTTCCATAAACAAAATACCGCATAAATCACAAATTCTGTGTGCGTGATTCATTGAATCCGAAATGTAGACGTTTTAAAACTGCTTACCCCAAGTGCTTGCATAAGAAAAATTGTCAATTTGATAATTGCGGAGCAAAAGTTACGGGGAGGAAAAAATGAAACCAAAACCGTCGCGCAACCGCCATGCACGACTGAAAATGAACTGTCTTCGCTTCCAGCAATCACAGATGTGTCACCAACCAAAACTTTAAGGCATAGCTGAACTGTCGCCTAGAATACTGCAAATTTCGAGATAACTGTTATTTGCAAATGATCTTTTTTCACTTTGAGAAAGTAAAAATTTGCCACATATGGAAATATGGTCAATGTTTTATACAAGCCTTCCAGCCAGCTGCTAATTGCATCCCAGTTGATTCTGCGCTAAAACAATCTTACTATGTATCATATTAAGTACTTTTAGAAAACTATATATTACCCGCATTGAGCTCTTTTTGACAATTTTCCCAATTGTTTTGTCTAACCGACGTAGTATATTGTTCAGTGCAGGTCGATTTTGTTCAGCTGACCAATCTGTTACCGGAAGAATATCCATAAAGTATCTGAAATTATGACTGATAAACAATTGCACTTATGAAATATTGAAAGAAATTTCCTGAAATATATATAGATTGAAAAAATTCTTTAAAATTTACTGTCATATGCACAATTCATACCTTTGCAAACCTTCACAATTCATCGTATACGCATCATAGGGAGCCAATTTGAGTAATGTGTAAGCAACTTCTGCAAGTTTCTAAATTGAAAAATAAATTTATAGAATGATTAAATAGAAGTACTACTGTACGTAACGCGCATTTACTAAGTGAGCTTTGTGATCCAAAATATCAGGTACTTTTGTCGATTCTCCAAGCAGCTTACTGAGATACTTAATGCGTGGCGAGCAAATGCGCAAAAATGTAGCCGACAAACAAAGCAAGGCATCTCTTGGTTTCCGAAACATCTCACGTTGTACTTCTGAATCAGCTGTAGTCTCCCACTGATTCATTTTCTTTGGATCAGTTCTAAACATTCAAAATAATATGTCTTAAATAAAATAATAAACAAAAAAATTTTCACACCGTATGATAATAGATTCTTCTCGAATGTCACCCAGCTGGGGGGAATCACCACCAGTAAAAGATTTTTTACGACCACTAGAACTGACAATGTCGAATGATCTTTGAGGGCCGCTGTAGCTTCTGCAACAATACAGCAAATTACTCAACAATTCAGTGAATTATTTCATGCATTTCATGCCTCGCCAAAACATCACAACATTCGATTAAAGTTTTCATTTCCACATTCAACGTATTGAGCATTTGCAATTCATTTCTATATGCATGCGAATCATTTCCTTTTTGCTTCGATTTCAATGCAATGTCTTTCAAAAAATAAGGCAATATAGCTTGAACCACAATCTTAAACAGAGTGTAAATTATTACACGAAATACAGTAATATCAAAATATAAAAAAAGCTGCAATTGCTTGCCAGCATTTGATATGAACGTCTTGTATCAGGAGCATAAGCGGAAATCGTTATACAACTAGCAAGTGCATCTGTAAGTATGGAAAAGCTGTTCGGATCATCTTTGTAGCATAAATCAAGCGCTTTAAGTGGCTTCTCAGCTTGAACAAGTGCCATTATGTCTAAGGTGTCTTTCAAACGGTCCATGTTTTCCATTGAAGCAAGCAAATTGTAAAAATGGCTTGTTTTCACCTACAGAAACATTGCAAACGTGAACTGTGCAATATGTTCGATTTTTATATAATTTTAACAGAAGAATGTGCTTTAAATTTGCGGATTCGCTGTTTCATAAAATTCCTCAGATGTTTTCACGAAAAATTCCAAGATTGTTACTTTCCACAACGATTGAAGTGCTGTCAATAATAAAGTTACTATGCTTACTTGCATCAAGCTAAAGTCTTGTTCATTTTCATCAAAATCTAAAATGTTTGCTACGGCACCAAACATCTGTAATATGAATGGTTTTCGATGCATAATGTAAAATTGCTTGCAAGTAAATCGAATAGCATCACAGAGTAGGTCGTTGGTTTGATAATGGGAAAAACAACGCAATATCGTTGGCATAATCATGAAAAAACTAAACAAATAAAAGAGTTAAAAAAATAAAGTAACAACTGAAAACACGCTTACCCATTTGTAGAAAAATGAACCTTAAAGTGATGCGCGATTTCAATATAAGTGGCCATACAGTGACGTAAAATCGAAGCATCCTCACAGTGTAAAATCAGAATGCCATTCACAACATTAATGAACAAGTGCAGATCACCGTACGTATATTCCAATGCACGGAGCATAAAATGCATAAGTTGTTCCCATGAAAATTTTGTTAAAACATCTATTCCGTAAAGGTCACTGCTCCACATGACATCAGAAGGGTGCTCTGATGGTTCCAAAGCTATGCGAGGAAATGACGGAAGTTTTGTCAATTCTTCGTGTAAAAAGTACACTCGCTGAGGTAGCTGAAATTTTCAAATGAAAATCTCTTAGAAAGAACTCACTGATAAAAAAAATACCGTGTTTTCTGGACAATGCTTCAAAAGACTTAAAGTGAACAAAACTTTCCCCAATTCTGAAGATTTTCGTGCATAAGCCTAAATTATAAGTTAAGTGAAGTAGCATGGGCAACAATAATTGGAAAATTTCAACATGGCATACTGCTTTCCAGTGACGCTTCTTCGCTTCCTCTATCTCCAGTTGAACCAATTTCAGTTCCGGATAATATGAACGTCGAAAAGGATAATAGTCGCGGACGAACGCATTTTGGCTGCGCAACAAGCCTTAATACAAAAATACAATTTTAGTATCAACAATTTTTGAAAACAAATTGCTCAAAACATTTTTGAATTATACAACAATGCTTAGGAAAGAAATTTACAATCATATTGTTCAAAATGAAAGATACGTTTGACAATTCTTTTCTTTAATTTCTATTCGAGAACTGCTCACGTAATGCATCTACATGCAATAATATTTAAATTAGCAATCTGCCGGCATTCGGTACTTTCAGCTATACTGACTTTTCAAAACTGGTAAAACTTCTGATATGAAAAAATAATAACAAAATAATTAATTCACCCATTTTTGAATAAACCTCTTCGATTCAAAAAGAATTCCACATTGTTAGTTTTTCTTTATAGCAATTCAAGCGTCACCATTTAGGAAGTTAAATAATTTGAATAAATTTATCAGAGCATTTATGGAAATTTTAATGGTCTAAAACACCAGGAATATGTTTACACATACCAGTTTTCAAATCTATCAGAAAAAATTCACGCTGCCTGTCAAGTGGAATGTTGAAAAACTCCAAACTCTCTGACATTAAATGCTGAAACTGAGTGACCTAAATTAAAATTGAAACCTTTGATTAGTAAGAATTAAAATTACGAAATATGATACAACTTCAAATATCAATACTTCGTGAATTTGAAACTGTGAAGGAATACTGTCCACTTCGGGTCCGTGTACGATTATTTTTTTAGCACTCGGAACGTTAGCAGTTATAAGTAATGTTCCCTTGAAAAACATCATTGCACACCATATATGTAAAACAAAAATCCATGCAAAAAACATACATCACATTGTTCTTTGCGTAACGTTTGTTTTAAATCTTTAAAGAAAATGCCCTTCATACTTGGTACAATCTAAAATATAAATATAATTATTCACGACGGGGCAAAAATTTGCAGCACAAAGCCTTACAAGCCACAACAAACTGATTCCTCTTGCAATGGAAACTTGACTATCTTTTGAAGGTGATCTTACATAATACATCACAAATCCAATCTGCGAAGAAAAAATTATATAACAACAAAACAATAAACAAACTGATGAAAAACATACCATATAATTGAGAAGCACATAAGCAGCTTGTGATGGTAAAGTATCGTAGTGGAGAATCAGTTTGCGCAACATGGAAATCATGAATTCCTGAAATTTCACTTCAACATAATCAACAGATACGGTTGTTCATTTTTTTTTTCATACTTGTTTTTTATCGTTTGTCAGTTTTTCAAAAATGTAACGGAAAAAAAGAGTGCTATCTTCTACCATGCAGGTCCAGACAATACGATTAACCACTTCTGATACTGAAAAATGAAATCATGATCTACCGTTATATTGCTTCAAAGCTTTCATCAACCTGAAGTTCCATCACTGTCAATTCCATCATCGTCTAGCAGTTGAATCAAATCAACCGCAGCTGAACAAAGAGTAGAAGGGAACAGTAGCTGAGCTAAAGGAACTTGCTTAGTCGTATGCCCTTCTCCGTCCTCTTCCTCGTTCGCATTCGGGCCGCTTAATTGAAACAATGCGGGCTCATATGCGGCTTGTTGAATTACTGCAGTCGCGTAAAGTGTAAATTTCGCTCTTTCCCCACTTTTTGCTTCTTCTGCATGCTGCATAGCCCGTTTCACTAATTCTTGCTTTTGCTTTCTTCTCGTTTTAGTCATTGTCATTATGGACTGACTCTAAATTTTAATCATCTCATCAGTACTGCATTTATGGAGAATGTTTGAAAAAGTTTTCAAACGTTACAATGCCATCAATTATATTTAAATCTAAGCAAAGAAATTGTTCTTGTCAATGTTGAATTGAACATGCATGTTACCATAGTGTCTTCTTTCAGCTTCAACTCTTGTAAATTTGTTTTCACATGAGGCATCCAAGATGGGTCCACAATAGGTTCCTGAGGTTGTCCCACTGGAGGTGATGGCATAGAAAAATCTATGTTCGGTGGAGGAGTCTAAACAGTATAATTTCATGATGCTCCTGTTGTGATTTTGGATTACAATTTCCAAATCAAAAGAATTACATATTTTGCGCATGCCAACTATTTGATTGATTGACTGATTAAATTACAGATTTATGTGGAGAAAAAAAAATTACATTTGATACTGTTACAATATCATTATGCACATTCGTATATCATTTTTCACCAAATTGCATCATTTTATTTCACGCGTTTTGCAACATTTACTTATTATATTTTACATTCAACATTTTACAACCTTGAATAACGCTTGTGCTTTGTCTTCCATCATCAACCAGGCATGGTAGCGATTTTTCCAAAGAACATAAAAACGCAACACCGCCGCTAAACGTTGAGCTGGATCCGAATGGTGCAGGCTGCTATCCAGTATGTTTGCTGACAATGCAGGCAACTTTACGGAACACGCAATAAATGACGTGGCTAAAAATATTATAAGATCACGATATGACGAATGCATAAAATATGACACGACATCTGATAACGCTTGCTTGCTGATTTCATTCAATAATTCTCTATCCTTTTACACACTTCATAATTAATTGATTACCTGCACTAGTAGAAACGTGACTATCTTGCTGCAACATCATTGCCCAGGCCAAGTGGATCATATTGGTAAAATCGTCATCACTTGCAAAGTACAAGCATTTCATAAATGTTGATAACGGGGCGTGACAAGGGTTTTTTACCTGAATAAAAAAAATTTATATGGCTGAAAAATTTAAATACCAGTAATATTTTCAATGCAGTAAAAAAGTTTCTACTTGAAATTTTATATATTGCAGTGTTTGTTGATCTGATTCTCCATCAGTTGGATGAACAAGTTCTTGATGATAGTTTTCAGCGGATTTAACTTTTGCCTAAAACAGAAAACCATAATAGATTCAACAAATTGTGGAATATATCAGAATACTTCATTGGTGTTGAGCTTTTCAACAGAAAGCGGTTTAATCGAAGAGCTTGTTTCAGTTCGATCTAGTACACTTTTAGAAATGCTTCCATCAAGTGATTGTGTATTTGATGTCTGAAAATACATATTCAAGTAGACATTTGCTTTGAAGGGATATTTCACGAAGTACTTTGGGCTTCATTCCGGCCAATTTTTCTTTGTAACGCTCTCTGAAATTCAAAGCAATTGCCTTCCGACGATCAAACTGACCATCCCACGGAAATGTTTCACCATAAGCCTTTAAAATTTATTTTCATAAATTTAATATTTTATTTCTATTTTTGCATTCATTATAAAATTAAAATTTTTATTTTTTTTTGCTTATTCAGTGTAATGAAAGAGAAATAAATTTGCATTTGATCGAAGTGCAATTAGAAAAATTATTCTAATGAAGGGCACATTATGCTACTTTTTATCTTAGATAAAATACGAAAGCAGCTTTCTGAATCTTCTTTCTGAACGAAGGGAATTTCCTTCAACTTTGAGAATCAAATTTCGTAAATTTCAATTATGCATATTAATAATGAATGATAATGAAAAAATCTGCTCACTTTTCTCAACGCCATTGCTAAGCGATAACTTTGCCTGTAACATCTCTCGAAGCAAAGAGGATGGCACACCTTCTGATGGTTGCAAGAGAAGTTGAACTGACATACAAGTTTGACAACAGCCTAAATATTCTTCATTTACTGACGATAAATACAAAAAAATCATATGAAAAAAATTAAAATAATTACTTGAATCCATGGAAAGCCTTTGATTAAAAAATCGTCACCTTCGTGCACTGAAGTATCAGCAAGACTGCTTTCGTGATGCAAGCTTTCGGCTGACATCAACCGTGAGCCAGTCAATTCTCCTGAGCCAGTTTTAGCATCACCAAAGTCATCAGAAGCGGTCGACGAAAGGCGACTTTTTCTACGCCGCTCTGAAAAAAATTAACAAAAAAATGGTAATAATTTGAAATGCAAAATTGAATTCAATCAACTGCATAAAGCATGCCAAATTTCCACCTACATACTTTCTAGAATCTAGATTAAATATTTCCAAAGCTTATTTCTCTTCACCATACTCATTCCCCTTTTTAAATGAATTTACTCGCAATACTTCATCCAGAATAAAAATCTGATAAAAAATGTGACAACAAACAACAACAGTTGTTATTTATTTATAGAAATGAACATTTTTACTAATTTAGTGACCAGAAAAATTGCAAACAGCTTTACCTAATTCTTCAGCTTTTATATCTTTTTTATGAGAATGAATAGAACGACGGCTAATTGAACCAGTCAAAAATGAACTATGCTTAGAATTCTTTCCAACCGCTGTGGTAGATCTTCTGGTTGTCACTGAAAATATGCACCATAAAAGTTTATAATCTTAACCAAGTTGCTTTTCAAATTCATGAAAATTAAAAAATTAGGCCATTTATTGAAATTATCTTTTTAATTAAATCAAATGTTAAAATTTCATAAAGCAAATAAACAGACAATAAACAAATGCTGAAGAAATAAATAAAGCAATAAATTACATTTTCCATATATTTGCACACATAAAATTAATTAATTGCAAATGCTCATTACTTACTTCGTCTGCTTTCTGCGCTAGTTGGATGGTCATCTGAAGCATGCTGACTTTCATTAGATGAATGATCCCCATCCAAAGTGCAAAAACTTATGCGTCTTTCAGAGTGGGGAACTGAAGAAAAGAATAAAACATTAAATTAAATCAATTTTCAACGCACCATGTATCTCGAATCACTTACATAACATCTGATTGGGCAGGTCAGCTATGCTTTGTAAGCTTTCGCTTTGCCTAGAAGGTGAAAATGTAGCGCTCAGAACTGACCACCGTCTCTGGCTTTGGAATTTTTCAAATTTTGAATGTTTCCGCATATGTGCTCTAGAGCATATTATAGCTTGGTATGATTCTCTCAGAAATGCAGATATTTCAAGCAAAAGCATGCAGGCTATCATTTTTAATGCCATTGGACATTCTTCTCCAGATGCATTGACAATACCTGGAACATAAATAAATATATATATATAATTAATAAGCAGTAAAAACGGGCTTAACAAAATCTAAAATTTGTATAAACACACAATAACAATGTACACGTACTTTCATCAAAAAAATCTTCCAAATCATCGCTCACTCGAAGCTGCGTTTTAAGAAGTTCATCTGAAGGTATGGAAAAATTGCTATAAGTTGACTTTTCTTGATTTAGAATTGAATTCAGCTTAGAACCAAGTGCCTGCAAAGCCAATATTTACAATATGCATCAAGCATCTTCACAGCTATTTGCTTATTTACAAGAGCCCAATGATAAAACATTTTCCCAGCATTCTTTTGTAAAAGATTTGTTCCTCTCAAAACGGACGGCGTGCCTCGACCCAAAGGTGCACCGGAAGTGAATGATTTTGACGGTTGGCCCATGCGTATCCACTCTGGCCAATATCCTCGATTGCAACGATGGACAAAATATGCGCATTCGACCAACACTGCAGCTCTTGATATCACTGGAGCTTTCTATAAAAAAAAATAAAACTTTTTTCTGTACATGATGATGATGGTTTCAAATTTGAAAATTCCGTACGAGATCAAGCATTGAGGCAACAAGGGGCGGATCAGGCGCTGTTCCTGGACGACAAGTTTCCAATATAAAATTGAAACGTCGAATACCATCTTGAAGAGCACCGAGAGAGACCATGTCTTTTGGTGGAATGTTTAAACTATCCATAACAGCCTTCAATTTCATATCTAAATGTATGATGGTTTCTAAATTGTGAACTATCGCAATTTTTATCAAATGCAAAATTACCCAGATCGTCTGATTCTTCAAGTTCTTCTAAAGTAGGTCTCAGGCGATCACGAGGTTGACTTTTCAAATTTGTAAAAGAACTCTAGAAAATTAGTAGCCTTTAAATTTATCGCATAATTCCATCTAAAATTAAATTTACAATAAACAAGAACTTCTTCTTGTGCTTTTTGTCAGGAGCAGTTTCGCTTGGCAAATCATCAATAGATCGATCAATATCTGAGCTTGAGTTTTCCATATCATCAAAAACGGATGGTATCTGACTTTCTGACCGAACGGATTTCAAAATATTCAAAGCTATAAATTAGAAAAAAAAAGAAAGAATGAACAAATCATAAAACTACTGCCCAATGCTTACACAACGGTAATTTTCGCCCTTTTTTTCTGCCTGAAGTAATACTGAGCAAAGGGGAACTTGGAGAAACTGCCAAATAGGAATCATTTGTCAAAGTGAACCGTGGTGAGCCTGAATTGCTTTCTTTTTCTGAATCTTCGGTTTGCTTGAAAATTTAAATAATATTTCAATTTAACTTGGAGTACTAGGAACTGTACAAATTTTCATTTTTACCCGCTTGCTTCGACGGAAAATCCTCTGTCTCATCGACGCCCATTCTCTACTGTGATATGGTGCAGGACTTGCCATGCGACTGCTGTCGCTGTCGCTGTCAACAGGGCTGAAACACTTTGCTGTTCTAAGTGAAAAAAAACCAAATTAAATATTCAATTAATGTTTAATTGTTTTTTTAACATTTACTGAGCATTTGATTCGGTCAATTTCGTACGCTGTACAGTATCAGTCAGTGCGCTTAATTCGACCATTCGAAACGGATGTCCATGACAAAGTTGTAAATAATTCATCAACAAACGAATGTCATAATGAAGAGACTAAAAAGTAGAACAGAAAGAACAACAGAGATCAAAGTTTCAAAAATTCCAAATAATATAATTTTCATATTAGTGAGAAGCTTTTTTTGAATGCATTATTACCATGTTTTCAGGCTGTTTGATTTCCTTCAATTGATTAACCATTTTTGTTACAAGAGGCTTCAATGTAATGGAAACAACAATCCCTTCAATTCCTCGTTCGTCGGACAAAAATTTATTCTTGTATGTTGGATTCGGAGATGTATCCGGCTTTGTACGAACAATTCTACTCACAGAACGACCTGTAGCTGCAAAATAAAAACTTCTTCTTATGAAATATGCTAAATAAGGAAATTTCATGCACTAATTACTCGGTGCACTGGGATCTGTGCAAAAGCCTAAGAGAACATGCAAAAAGTCGACCACTTTTGCCAATTCGTTGTTTTCAAAAAAATCCAACAATCCTTTGGAAAACAATGTGGAATTCATTTTCTGCAAACTGCTTAAACACGCTTTCGACTGATTGCGCAAGAAGTTCGCTTGCAAAGTTCGAAGACTGTCATTGCATCCGTTTGAACAGCCAAGATACAAAAGTATTCTAAATGTACATATTTATTTATACAAAATATATGCATTATAAAACCTACTTGATAACTGCTTCCAGAACATTCAAGTAGACACTTCCTTCCATTTCTTCGTCAATACTATTTTCAGTACTTGTGTTGCTTGGTTTTTGATTACTGCATGATTTGGAATCAATAGAATTCAAACCTATTTCTAAATCTTGTTCGTTTTTAGTATTTTCTTTATCATTAAAGTCATCAGATCGGTGCGAGATTTGTTCAAATAAGTTCATATCAATCACAAGTTGTAGCATTTTCGTCAGAGTTTCACAAATGCGAAAAGTCATCGGCCGATTAGTAACTTCAAACGCAGCTCGAACGATCATATTTAAATTTAAATCTCCATTTTTTAATATAAACGGTGTAGACCCAACTGCCTGAAACAGAAAACGCAATACTCTCTCTCTCTCTCTCTCTCTCTGTGTCCCTCTGTGCAGACAAAGATATTTAAACAATTTTCTTTAAACTGTGCACTATATACGTATATATTTTTTTTAAACTGTAGTATGTAAGGCATAAATTTTAGAGGAAAATTTCATATCACCTCTGCAAAAAAATCTGCATAATAAGATATTTCCGAATCAGTTGCACATCGCTTCATCCACTGGTTGTTCGCAACTTGCATACTCTGCGATCCACTGCTGTCTTCTGATGCTGATGATCTTAAATTGAAACGTTAACCGTGCACATTTAGAACAGTTTCTTTTGCATAAATAACTTCTTGCATTATCAGTTGTAAATTATTTATCAAAAACCAAAACAGAATTGTTGCTTACTTTTTTTCATTTTTCTTATAATTTCTGCGACGAGTCGAAGCTGGTTTGAAAGCTTTAAAATCTTCTACTTTCTGCTTTTGAAGTTTCTCTTTTTGGAAATTATCACAAGGAGCCTGAGAAACGCCAACTTTTCTTTCGGATGGTATTGGCATGGAGAAACTGCGATGACGTGAAAAGCTAGCTTGCATCGTGTCTTCGTAAATTTGCCTCAGTCGATTGTAATAATAACACAGTGCCCAATGCACACCACTTTCTGCCCACTGCCTGATGAACAAACATCTCACCACAGCCACGTCCATATACGTTGCCTGCAAACTGCTCAATCCCAAAGCCTGCGAAACGGGTGTACTAGATTTGCTATCTCCACTACTAACTCCACCAACTGCATCGTCGTTTTTCAAATTAAGCTGTTTTTCATTAGCATCAAATTTCTGTTGCCCGAGAATTTCTTCAGCTCGGTGTGGCACGTCCATCTGAGATCTATTCGAGGGTAATTCATCAACAGGGTCCTCGCTAGGCGGACGAACAAGAGGAACCGGAGGCACCTCTTCGTGAGGTGAGCCAATTTTGTTGTACGAAAAAGCGGCAAACGATGACGACACTGGTGTTTCACTAGCAGCAGACATACGCTCCGAATTGCACGGAGATGAGTACTGTTGCGTAATAACTGAAAAGATAATGTGATTGAAAAAAATATAAATGAATCAGCTTGCATGTAATCGATAAATATCAAGCTCACTTCTGTGCTCAGGTGAGGACGAGATGTGTTGCGGGGAATTTTGATTACATTTGCAAGTGTTGTTTTCGTAAATTGCCGAATCGCACAATTCGCAGATCATCTTGTAATGAGTATAAGAGCCTGGAGTTGCCAGATCTTCATTCGACCAAGTGGTGGGGCCGCATATTTCACCCAAGCATACAAGCGGTGCACGGTCCGAACAATCGACAGTCTCTCCGCAGTTGTCTTCAATATAACTCCAATATCGAGCAATGCTTTCCAAGTTCATCACCTCGTCGGTTCCATTTTTTTTCTTCTTCTGCAAAATGCCATTGAACAAGCCTTCTCTGGATTCTTTCTTGCCATCTCCGTTGGTGGTTGTTCGCTTTTCAGAAAACAGAATGCTCATCAAGCTGGACTTCTTTTGCAAATGCTTGGCGTTGGCAATTTGCAAAGAATGGCCATCGTCCAGCTTCGGCGACTGGGAAGACAGATTTGCCAACAAATCAGCACCACCGCCCATGTAAATATTTTTGGCAGCAAGAGACGGTTGCAGCGCTCTCTTGAGCAGAGGCAAGCACATCAGTTGCGACGTGCGAGGTTTCACCGGAGCGGCGAAGCAGAGCACATCCGGCTGCTGGTATTGCCACAACGCTTGCCAAAGAGAAAGTCCCGCCTCGAGTCGTATATTTTCCACAATGTCCACCTGACTGAGCAGATGTACCAGCGGTACCAGCATGTAGACAAAAATTTGAATGTTCTGCACTGAAAATAGATGTTGATTGAGCATCTCTTCTTGGGTGGCAGTGCGGTGATCGTTGCTCTCCGTGTCCATGCATTCCACGGCCGAATCGAACACCAACCAGTGCAAAATGTAAAGCATCTTCAACAGCGACTGCGACAAGCGCCCTTTCTCTTCAGACTCACTGCGTTCGATCAGCAGAGCCGCACAACAATGCACCACATGTGGAAATGCGGTACGCACAAAACGCCATCTCGGTATGGATTTGATGGCTTCGGAAAGGTTTGGCGATAACCCGTGCAAAATATTCTGGACAAGCACCCTTTCAAATGTCTACAATTAAAAATTCGTTTAAATTATTGAAATCATGTTTGAAAAATATTCAAAACAACAAACAATTCATGAAACAACATTTGATCACTCGGTTAATCAATTATTCCATGTTTAAATTGTAAATTTATTTTAAATTTAAACTGCAAAAAAGTTAACAACAGGTGCAGCTCCTGTCAGCCGTAAAGTGAACAAATGATTGAATGCGTCAACACGGCTGTGGCTCTGAATTGGTAATGAAATTTTTTCAAAGAAAAAAAAACAATTTAATAAATTAAATTTCGAAAAGTTGTTTGAAAAGTAATAAGGAAATTTTGCTTACCACACATGATGCTTCGTGCAGTTTACCAATTTTCGGTCCAAGAAAAGGACTGAAAAGAAATCAAATATTTTATGAATGAATAAATTTACAAAAATTATTTGCTATTCGCTTATTTGAAGTTTGTAATTTTTATTTTTGGTAAAGATATTCATTCTCAGGTGATTTTCAAATCATTAAAATGATGCCAACTGAAAAGCAAAATGAATTTTTCATTTTGTGAACAATTTAAATGCTGAACAAGTTTCACTGGTTGATCATCCGTGAAAGTTACACATTATTATTATTATTATTATTATTCAAAAGTCATTCAATAACACACACACACACAGAGCAGTGTGAAAAAGCCAATGCTAGCTAACATCAATCGAATCATACGAACAATTGACAATACCAGCAGCTTTGTCCTGCGGGATGGAATTGCACTCTCATCAAACGATTATCTTCTTTTGATCAAATCACTTCCAAACAGACAAATACTCAACTGACAAAGTAAAATTCATATTATCTCAAACAATAATTTTTCACTTTTTTCAAAAAAGAAAAATAATAATTCTCAACTGAAATTATCTATACTTCTGCAATTATTCACTTTTTGTCAACACGACAATTTTTCCATTTATTAAAATTTTACTAGGAAACCTTCATTCACGTTCATTTTATTTCGATCACGGTGATCACCATCATCATCATCTCAATGCTTGAAAAGTTGTAAAAGTCAAAATACCTTTGTCTCAAATTGCATCATCTTATTTACAACTTTCCGTACATGACATCCTTGAGCAGCATTGTGATCAATGTATTCAATAAAAACTACTCGAAACTTTACATTTTTCAATAAAAAAAAATTCCCGTTTAATAAAATATTTCAATCAATTCTTCATAATAATTGACATTCGATTCGCTACAGTGTGAAATTTAACATGTTAAATATACAAAATTTGAACAAATATTGTAAAAGTGCGTAAATAATCAAGAAAAATTCTATCCTAAATTTCCTTAATAAACGTTAATAATTTCAATTAACCAATGTCGAGAGAAAAATTTTTGTGCATACGGAAATAATATGAAATAAATTTGAATAAAAAACAACTTGATTACAGTATGCTAGTGTATAGTTGGTTGATTTAAAATTCAAGTTATCCAATCAAAAAAAATACTAATAAAATGAGAAAAAGAAAAGAAAAAATACAGAAATAAATGATGAAATTGTGATTTAAAAAAATATGCCTAATAATAAAGTGGATGAAATAATTTCATTCAAAAGAGCCGGATATTTAGGAGAAATGAGCGCGGAATTCACAGTCGATCAATAATTAATCCTCGAAATGCAAAAAGTAAGCTTTATAAAGCAAAGCAAGCTATTGTTCTCAGCCATGCCATGCTATGGCAGAGCAATCTGATGGGAAAAGTTGCTGTTCACTAGTGGAAAAGAATTATTTGCTAGTTGGAGAAATAATGCATTGAATAAAATGAATATGTGCTTGCTTGTACTTTGTTTGTCGCCAAAGGAAGCTTTGTACGGGCAGTGGTACACAGCGGCCTTCGTCGGCTTCTTTACGCTTGCGGTCAAGAAATTCCGGCGAACCTGAGACCATTGTGCCCACTACACTGTCCAAAGGTTCAAAGCTGGCAAGAAATGTTGTTGTTGGGTAAAGAAAAATGCTCGGATGTTGAACATGCTGCTGCTGCTGCTGCTGCTGCTGTTGGTGGTGGTGGTGGTAAAGCTTGTGCTCAGTTGTGTCGTAGTGGTCAGTTTTGATCGATTTCCTCAAATTGACGACAACATTCACACACGGACACACTCACTTTCAAACGGGCACAGATACGCTGAACGAAAGAGCACAGAGAATGTAGAAGCGCTTTTAAGAAGCAAAGACGCGAAATCTGGCTCGATCGATTTCTAGACGGAAGCGGTTACCACCAGCCAGCTAGCCAGCCAGCCAGCCAGCCAGTTAGCTAGCTATAAGCTAAACCAGCACAGCTAGCCAAGCTAGCGAAAGCATGCGAACATTATTTGCATCACTGAGAAAGCGGTTCACACGAATTCACGCTCACAATTGATCGTTTGTCCAAGCAGTCGAGGCAGCTGCTCTCCGTCTTCCTCTGTTATATCATGCAGCATTATTCTCCATTTTGCTTTTCATCTTTCTTTCTTTCTTTATTTCTTTCTTCCACTCTCCCTCCCTCTCTCTTTCTTCTTTTATGCTATTACCAAAGAAACGGCTTTTCCCTTGGTCATAATTGACGTCATTAAGCATCACATACCTGATATTTGACGGCAGATTTCCAAATTGACTTTTAATTCAACAATACTCTTCTGTTCAGCTTGTGCCACACGCTGCGATTTATACTCTTTAATTTTACATTAACCAATATTTTACATTAAATCCAATTATAATAATAATGCATACACCTTTTACTTTATAGTTGTTGACTTTATCGATTATCCATTTATTTATTTGTTTGTTTGTTTGTTTGTTTGTTTATCCAGAGATCACCTCTTTCTACGCAACATTTGACAATTTATTTATATTTTTTATTGACAAAATAAACTTGTTCAAAATTTCTACTTACTGTGCACGATTATTCAACATTTCAACAGAAAACGACAACTTTGCGGAAACAACTTATTCCGTAAAATTTATAACAGCTGACAAGTAAAAAAACATTTTTTTCCTTATTTCTCATTTTTATTAATAAATTTCAGAATAAAATATAAATTATTAGAATATTTTTGACGTCAATTTAGTTATACTTTTTATTTTCAAAACTGATTAAAATTATCAAATGACCTGATTTTAACTTTTTAAACTGCAAGATTACTGTTAAATTTTTAATGTTAAAAAAATTATTATTATTATTATTATTACTGAAAGTGTTACTTTCTAATATCAATTCCGTTGTACAACAAATTTATCAAATAATTTCTTGTTGAACTTTTTTTCTATTTAAAAACAAAACATAAATAATGATATACTGTAATTAGTGTCCAACTGCACGTGAAATGATTGAATTTTCCATCTTTTGGAAATTTTTCAATCATAGAACACTCACGTCCAATCAACCGTTTCATTTTTTCAAATCAAATATTGAACGAGGTAAAATAAAAAATTTTTTTACATTACAAAATTGGTAATATTTAAATTTATTTTTATAATAAAATTTTTGAAAATGATATATGAATTTTCGACGAAAAACTTTTTCACCATTTATACAATGGAACAAATAACAGTTGCACGAGTGAATTTGAAAACATCACATTTTCAACAAACAAAATCTTGAAGAAAGAAAGAAGAAAAAAACAAAAATAATTGATTTATCGTTTAAGGTAAAATCATTTTTGCATATAAACAGAAAACAATTTTTAATTTTACAAAAAAAAATTGCAACTTCTTCACTTTTGCAGCTTTGGGGGAGAGATGAAAAAGCTGCAATCATCTCCACCACTGCTTGCAATGCTTTTGTTTATTTCAAAATAATAAATCCGACAAAGTGTGGAAAAAAAGCCGATACACGTTTCAATGTTTTGCTATACACACGCGCTGAAATATAAATTGTTTGTTTCATGTTTCACATTTCTGATAGCACAATTGGAAAAAAATTCTATTTAACATAAGCATGTATCATTTTGAAAATTTTTAATTTCACTAGAAATTATTTTGTTCAACAGATAAATCAAAGTGAAATTTCACAGAATATATATTTTTTTATTACACACAATGAAGAACAACAAACTACTTGATTTTCTTCTATTAGATCTTTTAGTTGAAAATGTTATAAAAGAGGTAAATGATAAATGCTTTCCACAAATAGCCCACTAAATGATATTGAATAATATAATATATAAAGTATACATAAGTGAATATATGGATTTATATGCATAATTGTAGATAATATTGACTTTAAATGAAGTAGCAATTGGTAGTGTTTCAGATTTCACAGATGAAAAATATTGTTGTGGTCACATGTTTGTTGGTAAATATACTGATGTTGGTGCAGCGGTTGTTGGATTCGCTTGTCCTGATAAATGCAAAGGTAGAAATGCAGCGTTATTATTATTAGTAGTAGTAGTAGCAGCAGCTATTGTAGTGTTAGTAGTAGTATTTGCAACAAAAGTTGTATTTTGAGTTTCCATTGGTAACTAGAAATTTTAAATTCAAAATATTTACATGCATGAAGAAAATGAACTTTTTACTTGGTAAAAGCTGCGCATGGTGTTCAGATTCGGCGGGTAGCGTTGCATGGAAATTTCATTTCGTATAATTTCTGTTGGATAGAAATTCCAATGTTGATCAGATTGACGATACGGTGCTGCCGTATTGATAAATTCTTGTCTTGTGTCAAAAGATGGCCAAGTATAGTAGGTTCGTTCATTTGGAGATGTTTTCTTTATGATTCGCTTTCTATGTAGAAAAATAATAATTTTATATTATTTATTCTCTTTTATTAGAAGAAATACTACGACCAATAAAGAAGAACATTCATCATAATCACTACTCTCTCTATACATAGGTGTATATGTAGTTCCAACATTTATTTGTTGTTAACTAACAAAATTTCAACTACTGATAAAACATTGACTTTTCTCCGAAATAAAATCAACAAAAACATTTGCCATTTGATTTATCATCTAGTGCAATCAAAATTAATATCACATTCAGAATCTTTAAATGCAAATTTTTTAAGAAAAAAAGGCATAAAGTGAAAATTTAGTCAGTGAAAAAAAGGTGAAAGTTTTTTTATTTGAAAAAAATTTCCCAGAAGACCATCATCATCTTTTTTTCGATTGTTTCAAATTGTTGAATTAAAATGGAAATTTTTTTAATAAATAGTATTAACTTTTTACTTATTGAAATTTTGAACATTCCCATCCTACTCATATTTAGCACAGTTGACCGTTGTTGCAGTTGAATTTTTAGAATAATAAATCGGATGAGTATTAATAAGAGAAATAAAGTTGTGATTAATTGAAATTAAACTTGTATTGTGCGTGCATTTTTACCTTCGTTTGAAATTACCATCGGAGAACATGTCGTCGCAGTCCGGCGCCAGGGTCCAATAGTTGCCTTTACGGTCGCTGCAGCTGAGCAGATTCTCTTTTGGAATTTTGATGAAACAAGTATTCAACGACAAATTGTGCCGGATACTATTTTGCCAACCTCTCTTGGCGTTGCCTTGCAACGAGTTGTAATATGGAAAATGGTTCTCGATGTAGCGGTATATTTCGGCGACGGTCATTCGTCTGTGCGGATGACTTTTTATGGCCAGCGAAATCAAAGCCACATAAGAATAGGGAGGCTTTTCCAAGGGAACCGTCGTCCTCGTCGATGTGTACAGCAATTCTCGAGTGTACGATGTCTGTAATGCTGGTGGAGTTTCACCGTCGAATGAAACAAACGAATGTGCCGAATCGGATGCCGGCGGTCGGTTCATAATTTATATTCAAATATGACTGAAATGAAATTATAATTTTTCCCAAAAAAATAATACAGTAATAATAATAATAATTGGAATAGGAGAGAGTGCGATGATTATTATTTTTTTCTGGACTGCAAAGAAAGTCAGACCGAACTTCACCGATGATAATGGAAGAAGTGAGTAGAAGAAGAAAAAGAAAAAAGAGAGAATCCGAAACTGACGAATAAGAGAAAAGATGAAAAGAAACAAAAAACAACAACACCACCACCACCATCACCAGTTGAACAGTTAGTATAATGTCATACTGTAAAAATATAAATATTTTCTTCTTAACAATATCGAGTCAAGTGCACCAGTTTTGATTTAATAAATGAAAAATATTATTTTGCAAATTTTCTCAAAATTAAGCTAAATTGAGCTTCAACATTTCTCTTAATAGAAGTGTTGAAATCGGGGGAAAAAAGAAGCAGCAAAAGTGATTTTGTTGGAGATACAGGGAAAAAAAAATTCGTTTTACCGTTGCTTCTGCTGTTGCAAATTGCCCCTTTGAACACTGGTGAAAAAAGATCCGCCGCGGCCTATATCAAAGTGCTCCGCCGTCGCCACGTTGGCGTCTAATCTGGCCCATCTCTTTCTTACAATTCTGTATATATCTATCTCTTTTACAAAACAATGTTGCAATGCAAAATATAAATATCAAATTGCACATCTTTTGTGCAAATTTGTTTTTTTTGTTATTATTATAATTATTTTTAAAAAGAAACATAAAATTTATCATGGACAAATAATTCAATTATTAAAGATTTTTAATTGATTCAAAAATAATACTCTGATAGCAAAGATAATTTCACTTTGTTTTTTATTCAAATGCCCATCTCTTTGGAAACGACTGAATTTCGAGTAGTATTTTCTAAAACAAAACAATTTTCTCTCTTTTTTACTTTTATTACAATTCCCACACAATGATGTCGTTGTACATTTATTATTTATTCTACGGAAATTTTAAACAAGTAGTATTTATTTCCAAAAACATACACTATGGGAAAAACAAAAAAAAAGAAATCAAAATTAATTAACTATTTTCATTTTCTTTGAAATATGCAAAAATTAAAATAAATATATATACACATGTTATTTTATTTTTTTGAAATTCTATTTATAACTTTGTACATTTGCGAACATGGACTGGTCAAAAAATTTCGACACCAACGTGTTACCAAAATCTGATAACAATCTTCAACGCTGCTGAAATTGAAACATTATTTTCTATCTGTTTATTTATTCACTTCTTTTTTTTTCTTTAAATATTCCAATCTTTCACACAAACCGACAGCATGCATCACTTCACTTCAATTCAATTGCGCGCACTGAGCGTACGTTGCAAACATACAGACAAACAAACAAAATTTAAATTATTTTCCAAGTTGTTTCTTGTTATTCATTTCTTGTTCTGGTCGAAGAAAAATAAAATTACAACTTATTCATCTTGCATTTTTTTTTCATAAATATAAACGATACGCAAAATTTTGTAAAATTTTAAATTCAACTGATGCAAAAAAAATTGCGACGAAAATTTTTGAATAAACAACAATACACACGCACTTTGCCATTCATTCCTGATACGGTCAGATTTTTAAAAATAGTCAAGTTCGAAATTTTCAAAAACAAAAAACTTTTTCATTGCTTTTCGGGCAACGGCTCGCCTTTGATCACCGCTTCGAAATCGGCCGCATCCAACGTTTCACGCTCTATCAGACATTCTGCTAAACGCTTGTGTGCTGCTGCGTGCAATTTCAAAATTTTCATCGCCCGTTCATAAGATTCCTACACAGTCGGAGAAAAAAGCAAAATCCAATACTAACTACAACAATTCACAAAAAGTCGAACAAAAATACCTGCAAAATTCGTTTCACTTCCGCGTCGATAGCTTCCATCGTAGAAGCAGCAGGTCCTTCACTGACGTCGTATATGACATTTTTCGATCCTTTGATCACCCGAAATCCAACCTGCAGACGCGTGACTTTATTATATATTGTCCTATTAACAACTGAAAAACAAACCCTGTCTGACATCCCGAAATGTTTGACCATCAACATTGCCAGCTCTGTAGCCTTTTCCAAATCGTCTGCGCAACCACTGCTCACCATGTCCGCACCCCAAATTAACTCTTCCGCCGCTCTGCCACCCATGGAGACGTCAATCATTGCTAACAATTCCATTTTACAATGCACGTGTTGATCTTTCTCCGGTAGGAATGTAGTCTGAACAACATAATATTGTACTTTAATATTAAATTTAAAAAAAAATACAACATTTCATCATACTAAACCGAGGCTACTGCCGCGAGGTAAAATTGTTATCCTGTGCACAGGCGTAGCATGCTTTGTAAAATATGACACCAGTGCGTGTCCCGCTTCATGATAAGCAGTTACTAAATTGTCTTTTTCATCGGGGATGTAATTTTTCCTCGGTGGGCCTAATATTATTGGATTGCAAAATAATAACAATGTCTCATCAATACTACCCATCAAAATCAAATCTTTAGCCATTTCAAGATATTGCATAGTTACGCTTTTTTGGCCATCCGACGCGGATTTCAACGCAGCCTGATTAACCATATTCTCAATATCCGCTCCTTGAATTAACAAAATGCCAAACAACTTCAATTTCAAAATAAATTTCAAAAAAAAAAACAACTAACCACTAAATCCTACAGTGCCTCGAGCGAGTAATTCTGCGTCGACGTTGGCATCCGCCTTTATTTTCGACAAATACAATTTAAATATATCTGTTCTTCCTCTCACATCCGGCAAACTCAGGTGCAGCTCAAGATCAAATCTTCCAGGACGAAGTAAAGCGCTGAAACAAAAAATCACAACACGAAAAGCAAAATAAAAAAGCACAACAACAAAAATAATATCATTTATATATGCTTACGGATCTAGATCTTCGTGACGATTCGTGGCCGCCAACACGATCACTCCTTCACTTGGTTGAAAGCCGTCCATTTCAGAGAGAAGCTGATTGAGCGTCTGATTCGGATACGAAACTATGCTTTGGTCAGTACGTCTTGTTCCGACAGAATCAATTTCATCAATGAAAACAACACAAGGTGCTTTCTCTCTAGCAGCAGCTATTAGGATGAAGCATTGAAAAAATAAATAAATAAACAAAAATATACGCAAAAATTTCTCACCGAACAAATCACGCACACGTTTTGCGCCCAAACCTACGAACATTTCTTCGAATTCAGAACCAGATGTATTGAAAAAATTTACACCAGCTTCTCCAGCTATCGCTCGAGCAAGCAACGTTTTACCAATTCCGGGTGGTCCAACCAGCAAAACACCTGAGAGGAAAAAATTTGCTTGGTCAAAGAGGATTTTTTTCCAACTTTTAACAAAATTTACATTCTACCTTTAGGTAGACGACCACCCAATTCCAAATATTTGTTGGGTTCCTTCAAAAAATCCACAACTTGCATCAATTCGTCCTTTGCTTCATCAATCTTAATTCAACAACTTTATAGCAATTATCTTTCAAAATTAACATGAAAAAGTTTATGCATATATAAATATGCACCGTCGTTTGGAAAACAAAACAAAAATGTACAATTATAGTTTTTGAATGTAATATGCTTCAACATTTATTAATGCACCCATTCGTGATTATTAATGTAACAAACTTGAATATCATTAACTGCAATCAATTGGAACTACTTTAAAATAACCTAACTTTCAAAATCAAAATTACAGTATATCATAATAATAAAATAAAACATAATTATTTAAATTTTGTTTTGTTTTATTTATATATTTTTGATGCATGCAAATAAGTACAGAATTAATTTTCCAAGAACTGAAAAGTATGATTTTGCAAATGATCTTAATCTGAAAGATAAATTATGAAAAGGAAGTTGCAATTAATAAACATACTCCTTTGACATCGCTGAAGTCGACGAGAATTTCCTCGGGTGAAATTTCTTTAATAGTTGAAAACAGCTCTGCAACAAAATTTTAAGAAAATATCAGCTTGTTTATATGTAAAACGAATGAAATAGATTTGATCTTACTGTCCGACCACAAGCCGTATTGAACGTACAGTTGGAAAAAGAATGGAAGCAAAAACAATATAAATACGAAAAGCAGAAATTTTTTTGTAAGACCACCAGAAGCCAAATAGCCTTCAGTAAAAGCACGCTGAAAGTGAACACTGGGATTGAAAGAAGCACTGAATAAGCGAGGAAACTTTGGATGTACCTTAATTAATTCCTTTGATTCTTCACTCTCTGCTTTTTCTACCAAAGTTTCCAATTTTTTAACACTCCCTCGCCAAGGAAACAAGTTCAAAAATTTCAGAGAACGAATCTAAAATTTGCATTAAAATATTGTATAAAAATTTCGTCTCTTTATAATTTCTGTTCAATTACAGAACTTGGTTTCTCTTCTTTATTAATACTTTCCGTCACGTGACGTTTTGTCTTGAAACCTCGAAATTGTACATGCATGCAACCTCGCTTGGTAACAATTTGAAATAACTGATTTTCGAAAAGACAACTGAATTTTTTCAATTTCGCTGAGCTGGAAAAGACTGAAATGTCTTTAAACAATAATTCTGCGGATGTTAAACATTTTAAATCGTTTCGACTGTCGGCAAACGTATTTGGCTTTGTTACTTCGCTGATCGCTGGTAATTTCAAATTTCCATCGAACTTGACAACGTGATCACGAATCTTTAATGGTATTTTAGTAAATTTTCAATTATCATCATAATCAACAATACATACCAACTTGCACGAAGCAGTCGATGTTATCTTTTTGACAGAAAGTAGACGACAGATCACTTTTGGCAACGAGAGGCACTTTAAATATTCGCAAGGGTGCAAAAACGAAGGCTACAACACAGTAATCTTCTTATTGTCAAATATTGATATTTTTCGTAATTTACTGTTACAGGACTTGTAATGAACGGACTTGTCATTTCAGATATTCTTTTCGTCCAAATAACTGGCAACAACAAAATGCTTCATACAAATTCAATCACATATACACTGTCTGTGTTTCTATGTCTATATTTAAAGAGAGGATGCTTTACAATTTGTCATATTGACCAGAAAGAAAAACAGACCAAACCAAATTAATATAATCAGTTTAACCTGTCAAGTATGAGTCGAAATAAATAATTTTTGAAATTTTCTTAATTTATCAAACAATTTATTGTGAAATGTAACAAGCAACAACTGAAAACTGTATTCTGATTAATTTTACAAATGTAAAATAAAAGTTAAAATAAGAAATTTTCAATTTTGCATACCAATTAATAGTATTTTTAATTTATGTAAGTGTAAAACAACTGCCACTGAAAAAGAAGTAACTAATGAAAATTATTCATGGAATACTACAGTACCTTTATATATCTGTAAATCAAGATAGTATAAAATTTACTCTCCAAAAAATGCTCGAATAACTGTGGAAATTTTTAAGTAATTAACTTACTCAATTCTTCAATATAAAAATAATTTATATTAATTTAAAATACTTCTGAAACACTGACAAAAAATAATGAAACTTCATGTCAATCAAATTACCAGTTGAAATTATAAAGTCATCTCAAATAAGATGATTGCTAAAATTTATTTTGGCACTTTTAAAATTTAAACTTTTTAAAAAGCAGAAATAAACTGTTCACAGAAATAAAATAAATCAGTTGTGCAGAGATTAGATTTTTTGGCAAACGAACATTTACACCATACTTGTAAAATTGAGAAGTACTTGAATTTCAGGATAATTCTGTTTCTGAACCAATGTGATATTAATTTTATTAATTCGAATTGGAAGTATTGTTAAATGTTGATAGCGAACGAAGTAATACAAAATTTGAATTGAACGGGAATTTTAAAGAAATGAAAATTATCAGGCTAATGTTGAATAATTTTTCATTTGAAACACTCTTTGATTATATTGAAGTGTTCATTGCTTTTTGCGATATGTGCATCAACAGTATTATCAGATTTAAAAAATTTTTTTATAAATTTAATATTTTATATTAATTGAATTATTTTAAATATCTATCATTTTGTATTTTTATTATAATACAAGGACATCAAAGAAACTTGCCATTAACTGTTTGAGTACTTGCGTTTAAATTGATGAATAAATTATAAGAGTGTGAAATAATTATTGAACTTTTTTGTTTTATTAATTATTGTTTGAATTTTAATTTTATAAAATAACTTTTGTACAATGTCTTGCATTTCTTTACAGTACTTTAATATTTACGGTATTTTTGTAGTATATTCCGCGCAAGTTTAAAATTTCTTGTAAAGAATATTTACTTTGAAGTACGTTAAAAATGTAATTTTCCTCTATTAAACATAAGTTGATACAGATTTATAGGTTTATATAGAGATATGGAAAGCGTTTTCTTAAAATATAGTCGATATTCAAGTTGATAGAAATGTTTTTTTTAATATTTATATTATATTGAATAATATAAGAAATTATTTGATGTTTCATATGGTATGATAATAATTTGTTTGTGCAAAAGATAGTTATTCAGTATAAATTTTTTTATAGGAAATGAAGCAGTTATTTGCATGTGAAGCAACGATAGTCTGAAATTGATGAAAAAAGATATTCTCAATTCATGTTTGATGCAACTGCCGTTTGTAGTACCGATGAAGATGGGTATTATTGTTTTCTTCTGTTTTTGTTTATTTACCGTATTACATTAATTGATTGATTTGTTTGAATTTTCAAATTAAGAAAACAATTTAAAAGTATCAATTTAATTTTAAAATTTGAATAATAACAACAATAGGGATAGTGAAAATGACGTTATTTGTTAAATTTGTTGCGAAAAAATGTAAAGTTGAAATTGAAGCAACAATTTTCAGGCTTTGTACATATTTCACACATAACAACAGAGTTTCTTTTTCTTTTCGGTTAACTGACAACTAGCACCGGTTTTTCATTTTCTCCATTTCTAGAATTTGAAATCCAATTTTTCATTTTTATGTTTATTTTGACATATTAAAAATTTTCTTTTGAAATTTTATTGAATTTTTTATTTTCCAAAAGAACACGTGGAAAATTTGAATTGGAAAATTCATTCTATATTAATATTGATATAGGTGGGGTGAATGAAAATTGATAATTGTGTTTGATTTTTCCACGATGCTCGCGCAAAGAATACTTTCATGGAATAATTAATTATTTTCCAAATTGTTCGTGTGAATAAAATTTTGAATAAATTTATTTTCAATTCGACACTTGTCAGCGATGAGAAAGTGTTTGTAGATTGTTGAATGAGAGTGACTAAATTTGGTATTTTGCAAAATGACGACCGGTTCTGTTCAGTGATTCGTTCTCATTTCTTATTACGTCATTTGTTGTTTGCGGCGTTGATGAATCAGTCAGTTTTGAAAAGTTGAATATTTATTATTATCATTATTATTATTATTTCTGTTTGTTGTTGGTTTGTGGAAATTTTTATGTTCTATCGTGGAAATTTGCCAAAAATAACTTGCGATGAGGGCGTGGTTGTCAATAGATTTGGTTTTATTATTTGAAATATAAAACCATACTAACTACTTGAAACAACATCCAATCTGCAGTTTCACTTTCATTTGCTTGTTCTTCTGCTGGTTTTCTCTTTGACACGTTCAATACAACTCTACCGACAATTGGTAAAATAAAAATATAATTTCTACAATTAAATTAAACATTAAATTTATTTATTTATTTCATAAGAATGTGCAATATAGTAATGTTTTTGTTTTTTTTCAATAAATAAATTAGATTGAAGAAAAATTTACATGGAATTTCATTTTCTTTTCTTTGACTAGAACTAAATTTCAGTTTTAATTCTTTTTTTTCCACTAATAAATAGATCATTATGACAAGGCCCGTTCTACTGAAATTGTGATGCTGTTTTATTTAATAGCTTTTATTATTTCTTTTATTCATTTCTTTTGGTGTACCCATTTCATATATAGGTTTGATGTGAGTTGCACGGTCGATTTGGCCGCTCTAAATTCTCAGCCTCTGGCAAATTGATATCTATATATATATGTATATATGTATTTGCAAACTCATTGACACACAAAACAATTGTTCATCAGAAAATTTGAAAATTTTTTCTTTCTAATTTCATTTATATATTATTAATTTTGTGAATAATTTTTCAAATTAAATTCTCAACAGTGAGAGTGTGGGTTAAAATTGAAGATCAAATTTGACATGACCATATTTGCACAGGCCTCTAGAGTACGGTTATAGAGAATCACAAGCTGTGCAAAGCAATGCGATAGATGAACGGCAGATGTTTACACAGATGTGTATAATGCATTGATGGATGATTTGACAAATTATAATATGATTGGAACAAGCAAGTAGAGAAAGTAAAATGGAAATTAACTTATTTATCATTATTGAGAGCATTTGTATTTTTCAATGAAAAATAATGAATCGACGGTAATTTTTTATAAATTATTTGTTGATTTTTCAAAATTTTATTAACGTGACAAATTTTTGTGGAAGATCAGTTGAATTGGGTTGTACTTTTTTGCTCAGCATCATCGGGCTTATTCCTGCATCTGCTTTTGATGACGATGATCACAGTTTTTCCAATCTATTCATTATTTCTGCACAATTTAAATTCATTTCCAAACACCACTTACCACCACACTACCGCTTCAGTGTGTATTATTAAAATTGGAAAAAAAATTGTTCGTCGCATTGTTTTTGATCAACATTTTTTGTTTGTTTTTGTTCTTTAATCACATCTTTTTTTATTAATGCAAATCAAATATTTGCACAAGTTGACCACGACGAACAATTATTGAGCAGAATATTATACATATGCATATATATATATTTGTTTTATAAAATTCTCCCCTACGTGTTCATCTTTCGCATTATCATGCCCTTTTCAACATATTTTTTAATAATCATCCAAGTTTGTGGTTTTTTCATTTTCTTTGATATTTATATATGCATAACTATATCTATATATAACGTGTGCAGTGAGTAATTTTGTTGTTGTTGTTGTTCTTTTAGAATGAACGAATGAATGTGAATGAAATTGTGAATTTTTTACTTTCAGCAAAAGAAAAATAGTTTTATTAATATTTTTTTCTTTATTTTATTCATAATGCCGTTAGTGATCGATCGATCGAATGATTGATCGATTGATTGATTGATTGATTGATGGTAGAGGAGACTGATTAATCGATTTGTTCCAACTTTTGCTTTGACAGAGTTGACTGACAAAGGTGAAAGGGAGGTGTAGGGTGAGAGGGAGGTAGGGGGAAAGAAAGAAAAGTAGAGACAAAAGTAGTTTCTTTCCTGTGAACCAACACCCCAAGCAACGCTTGATAATAATAATAATAATAATTATTATTATTATTATTATTATTATTTAATAATTGCGATTCGCCTGTGATGACGGTGATTGGTCTAAATTGAAAAATTAACAAACGGAAGAACAAGCAGCTGTTGTGTTGACTTTGGAAACGCGATTTTCTTGTTGTCCACCATTTTTGCCGTGCAGCCGAACAAAATTGACCATATTTGATAATAAAGCTATTGTTGAAATTATTGTTTGGCTAATTAATGTTAAAAAAGAGGGAAAAGTTTAAGAAATGAACGTCGAACGAAAAGCATTTTATTCATCCGCCCCCGCATTTGCGCAGCTTTTATTGATCAGCAGCAGCAGCAGCAGCAGTAGTAGTAGTAGTAGTATTGAAAATTTGTTTCACCATTTTTCTATACTTTCAATTTTCCTCCTCTTATCATTCTTTTCATTTCTTATTATTATCAATTATTTCATTATCAAAATACTTTCAGTGTAAATTTCCATATTTACATCAAATATTTTTTCATTATTTGTTGTTGTTTGGAAAAAGTTTTTTTTCATTTTTTTATTGATGAATGTAAGAGGATAATCAGAAAATTAGAATAGTTGAGATGTAAAATGAAATTTGAAAAGTTTCAATTAAAAAACTACATCCATGCATTTATCCATTTATATTGTGTATTATGTATTATTTTCTTCTGATTTGCATTTGCAATTGCGCAAATTTAGCGTAAAATTAATTGTAATTTTCAAATCTACACTTGCTGTGTTTAAATGTATGTAAAAGTGTTGTCACAAAATTGGAAAATTTGAAATTTCACAGACGTGATGTTTTGAATGCTGGAGAAAAAATCTCCTGGTTTTCAACGTTTTGAATATTTCAGGTGTCGGTGGTGACTGTTTGACATTTCGACGATGCTACAGTGTTGGCAACATCGTCGGCACGTGGTTTGGTGTTGCCGGTGATGACGGTATATTGCTGTCGGAAGCTTGTTTTCGAATGCTCTCGTCTCGGTTGTTGATCAAATTGCTCAAGTTGACGTTCACGTTTTTCGTGCTGTTGGTGCTGGTGTTGAAATTGAAGCGTGGCCGGGGCTTCAATTTCGAATATTCGACCACCGCCAATGCGGACATCCTGTTCCGACCAAGTCAGCCGTCCGCCCTGTCCAAAGCCGGCGGCTTCACCACCGAACAAGAATCGCCTGTTCCACCGGGGTCGGGTGGGATTGAGTTTGTTGAAGCCGGAGAGCCACCGCCCTCGCCTAGTGTCGACGAAATCAGGCGCATCATACGAGACAACAACATCCACGCTGATGTGCTCAACGAGAATCTGTTCGGTCCGGTGGAGAATGTCAGCTTCGTCATTGTGGTCCAAGTCCACAGGCGGCTCAACTACCTGCGCAAATTGGTCGAGAGCTTCGAAGCGGCGCCGTTCATCAACCGCGCCCTGGTGATCTTCAGCCATGATTATTACGATGTCGAGATGAACGGATTTGTCAGGTCGATCCGCTTCTGTCGTGTCATGCAAATCTTCTATCCCGACAACGTCCAGATCAGTCCGTACAAATTTCCCGGTCAAGATCCGCTCGACTGTGCGCGCGATATCGACAAAGCTCAGTTAATAATACCGCTTTATATAGTTTTAATTTTATAATTTATTTTTTTGTTTCAAAATTCAACAGAGCTCAGAAGGAGAAATGTCTCAATTGGGATTCTCCGGATCGATACGGCCATTATCGTGAAGCATCGTTGACTCAAATTAAGCATCACTGGTGGTGGAAGGTGAATTTTCCTTGCCTCTCTTTTCTTCTTTTCAAAATTCTCTTTCATTCATTAATCCGTCCATTGACTGACTGACTTGCAGATCAATTATGTATTCGACGGTATCCCACGGCTGAAAAATTACAGCGACTGGGTGCTGCTGCTCGAAGAGGACCATTACGTTTCACCGGACTTTTTGTACACTTTCGATTATATCGTACGCAATCGAGACAAGTGAATTTATTGCATTTTTATTCATTTTTTGATTAATAATTGTTTCATTTTTTAAACAAATTTTAGTCTGTGCAAACATTGTCAAGTGATCACGTTGGGTAGTTATAATCAATTAAACAGACGAAACAGTCAACCGAATGCGGTATCTTTTCATCTTCATAAACATCATATCTTATTATTATTATTGTTTTTTTAAACAATATTTCAGTTGAATGTGATGCTCTGGTTTTCTAGTCATCACAACATGGGCATGGCAATCAATCGTAGTACTTGGAATGCAATTCGCAGCTGTGGTTCGGTAAATTTCTCCCACACCAATTCAATCAATACAGATTTCAATCAAATATATATTTATTTAATTTTAATTAACAACAATTTTATTTTAATTTATTAGAACTTTTGCAAATATGACGATTACAACTGGGACTGGTCGTTGTTGCACGTCAGTCGACAATGCATGAATCCACCGTTGTGGACAATTGTCGTTGCCACTCCTCGAGTATTTCACATCGGTGATTGGTCAGTTAGTTAGTTAGTTTGTTTGTTTATATTTGCAAATTTTCATCTTTTAGCGGTATTCACCACAAGGGTCGACTGTGCACCGCGGATTCAAGCGCTAACACGGTCGTCACTCGACTGAAAGATCTGAAGCCACAACTTTTTCCGCAAAATTTTTTCCTCAAACTCTCAAACCGTCGATCTCCGAAATTGCCGGCCGAATACGGTGGTTGGGGTGACAAACGGGATCATCAACTCTGCATGAAAAATATCATCGTGCAGAATGTTTGAAATTTATGTTTTCTTTTTGTTTATTACATTAATTAGTATTTCTTTTTTGGTTTTCTCAAAATTATTTATCTTCTACTATTTCGTTACCGTATCAATTCAACCGTATATATATTTATTTAAAAAACATATATATATATATACGTTTGATGTGTGCTTGAAAATATTTTTCTTTTTTGAACAAACAGTGCTTTTTTTCTCACATTTTTCAAGCTGCGCGTGTTCATTGCATTGAAATATATGTATTGTTTTCACTTTTTTATTAAGAAAGAATTGATGAAATGTGCCTATTTTTCTTAAGAAATGTTAAATACTTGTCTAATACTGCTGGAAAAACCAAAAAAATTAATCTCTCTTCCAGGAATAGAGAGAGTCATACAGAGAGAGAAAGCTGTTCTGAAGCTACCACTTTTTCACTGCAATTTGCATGCTAACTATAGCTATCTCTACTATCATACATATAATATAGCTAGATAGATAGATACACACACATACATGCATATTATAGATAAATATTGCTGATGTATTTTTCACGTACTTTTCAGCTTGGATCATTTTCAAATTTGTACAATCAATCTTATGCATACAACAAGCAAATGCAGTCAGTCAGTTTTTTTCCCATTTTGTTTTCTTGTTGTTGTTGTTGATGAAAAAGTAAAAGTAAATTGTATCATACTTTAGCAACTTTTGTCACGTGTACACAGCATACCTATACACATATATATACATATACATAACTTTATTTTAAGTACTATTTTCCAATGTAATTTTCAATTACTTTCAAATCCCGTTTTTACCTGCTTTGCAACTTATTCACTGTGCTTAAAAAATACACATACATCAATATTTCATATGCGCACAAAATAATAATAATAATAATAATAATAATAATAATAATAATAATAATGTAGAAAAGACAAGGCAAGAGAATTCTTCTAATCTAATTTTTCAGAAATGCATTAGAGGTAAAACAAAATTCAAAAATGCCGCTTATTAAAAAAATTTTTTTCTGACGAATAAATGAATGATGATGCTGCTGTAGTAGGAGTAGTAGTAGTAGTAGTAGTAGTAGTAGGAGTAGTAGTAGTAGTAATTGTTGTTGTAGTAGTTTTAGCGATTTCATCTTTTGGTGGCTTCGTTAATAGTTTCAAGGATCGTTGAGGTCGAATTCAATACCTTCTTCGGCAAGTGTCTTTGCCAAGTCTTCGCCAAGAACTTCAAGTAAGCGTGCTTCGTATTCTGCTCTACCCAATTTACTGAAATAATCTTCTTCTAATATTCACAAATCGATTCTCATTTTGTGTACAAAAAGCACGTACCTGTTCGTTTTTTGACCCTTATTATCATTATCGATGTCGGTGGAAATTTTCACATTCTCTTCGTTCTTCTTTTCAGATATGCAAGATTTATTATCATTATTATTATTGTTCAATTCTTCAGCTCTTTCTTGCTGCCCATGCAAGCAGTTTTCACTACCGTTCGGTTGGCGATTATCAGCCTCAGGGTCCGACGGAAATTCTTCATTTTGTTTCTCTTCTTCTTCTCTGAAATAATCATCCAAACTTTGTCGTTCTGAATTTGAATCTGATTCTTTTCCAAATTTCTGCAACAAAATAAAAATAATTTTAATCAATCAAACGATAATTTAAAAATATAATACTACTAATCATCATCACATACGTTAGAATATTTCTGAATACGTTAAAATGGAAATTTCAAGTTACACTTCTTACCGTTTTCGCGTTGCTTTCAAAACTGACACCACACTTTACATCATTATCGTCCACCATATCATTGACAATCAAGTCATCAAGTTCAAGTTCTCCTTGAAAAAAAATAAGAAATTCAAAGCATCCTGCAGCATTGTTGTTTGTAAAAACAACTATCGTGATTGTTAATTATGTAGAATAATTTTGAAAAAAAAACTGTCCAACTGATATATATACCATGCTGAGAATCAGCTTCTTCTATGCAAGTGTTGTTTTTTTTCGCCTTTTTCTTCATATTATTATCTGCAAGAATAAAATCATCATCAACTATTATAATCAGAACAAACTTTTGATTAGAAATAATTTTTAAGCTATCAAGTGAAAATAATACTATTATTATTCATTAATAAGAATAATATTTCTTTTTTTTTGGTTCACAAAAACTGCAAGTGACTCGGACAAAGTGAGAATTAATTTAGAAAACAAAATACAATTTCACATGTGTCTGTTTCATCATCATTTCTTACTTTCTCCTCTCAAGGGATTTGCATTTTCATCATCATCTTCAACGTTCACCGAAACGCTCAGTTTGGGATTTATCCATACGCGACCGTCATCATAAGTACGTTTTTTACGTGGTTTAGAAGCTAAAAGAAAAAAAAAAGAAAAATCAACTGTACTGAATATGTAATAGTATGATTAGAGTAGAGATCATAGGAGCCAACAATTGACCTTTAGCCCTCTGGGGTGGAGGAGAATAATCGGCCGCGGAAAGACTCTTGTCCCTCGGCTTGAGATGCATGAACACGCAGTGCTGTTTCAAACAGCCGCCGGGTTGATTTTCCCAGTAGCAGGGCGTGGTGGATCGGGTCTTGCCGTTTTTCATGTGCCGATATCCGCATCCGGCTTTTCTGCAACGACCCTGCAGCCACGCTTGGCAAACAATTTCAGTACCGAGTGCGGATTTGGAATGTCGAAATGGACATCGGTCACCCTGAAAAGCAAAAATTCAAACAAAGTTCCACAAACACACTTACGAATACTATACTAACCTTGGTACATTTGGAGTAGAAGAAAAAATAGCAATCATCACCGTGCAGAGACATGAATAATAAATCTACGATTTAATTAATTAATTATTAGACAAATTCGAATCGAATGTTCCAAGTATGTATGACGATGAAACGTATGAGCGCATACGAAGCAGAAATGAACAAAGTTCATAAAAAAGACAAAATAATAAATTTTAATTTTGTCCCATTTAATGGAAAAATGAAATTTGATTAAGAAAAAAAGCAGTGGAAAAAAGAAAAAACACCGAGCCAGTCGAGTGTGTGCTTGCTGTTGCCACTGCATAGCAAAGAGTTAAGGTTGAATTGTTGAAAAATATCAATTTCACCTTATTAATATCTGTTTGCTGACAAAAAAAAGAAAAAAAATAAACAACAACAACAAGTTTTACGATTCGAACACAAAAAACACGAACAAAAAAACAAACAAACAAAAAAAGATACAAATCATGATCTCTGTTTTTTTAAATCAAGTATCCCAACTGAACAAGTGGTGCTTGAGCAGCATGTCTCGGACGCTTTCTTGAATCGGGCGGTGGTTGTTCCCCGGTCGTTTTCTGGTCGTCGGCAATTCCCAGGCCGAGTTGAGCTTGAATACAAACTGCGCCAACAGCCTGAGTTCGCATTTCAACTGCACCCAGGCGGGACTGCGGATGAACGACCACGGCTGGTACCACTGGTCGACCAGATCGCCGTTGCTGGTGCAGAGCAGTTCGAACCACAAGTGCAACGCCTGTTCGTTCAAGCCGAGGCAGACCAACGATCGGAATTTGACGTCCATCGAAGAGACTCTGGCGAGATCGTGGGTCAAATTTACATACTGAAGCGCTTTGTAAAGCAACTCTTCGGGTGTGAAAGTCTGTCCATCTTGGTCAAGTTGGAACGTTTGACTGAGCATCAGACGACTGTGAACCGACAGATGCTCCTTTCGAATCTATACTTGCACGGTAGAATGGAGACAAAGAAAGCAATGTTTATCACAACAACAACAACAACAACAACAATAGTCTACCTCTTCGTTAGCAACACTTTCAATAAACAACCACGGGTGAAACGGACGACCAAGCAAAGAGGACTTTTTCATACCGTATTCGAAAATTGTTTTCAAAATTGTACAAAACTGATGTCGAACCAATTTTGTAATTTTCTAATATGTTTTTTTGAAAAATTAATAATTTTGAATAATAAAAAATACTCCTTTACTTCAGTGAAATCATTGTCGTCGTCGTCGTCGTCGTCGTCGTCTTCTGTTTCGACGACAGACGGGAATGTGGAATAGTCGCGCAGTTGGTCGTCGACAAGTTGGACAAATTTGGCCGGAAACCAACCACGTCGACCGTTCAATTCGCCAATCCAGCAGTGTTCGTCTCTGCGCGACAGCACTTCGACGAGGTCGTTTTTGCAAAAGCCGAGCTCGTCGTCTTCGTGTCGTTCGAAATCGACCAACGCCCTGGCCCACCGGCGAGTCAAGCGATGCGCTTCAGTGTACAAATCGTAATCTCGACTGTGACTTTCGACGGAATAATCGGCCTCAAAAATATAAATATCGTCGATTAGTCGCGCGATATGGGAAATTTCAACGAATAGCTTTACTTGCAAAGATGCCGGTACAGTTGGCGACCGAGAGGCCATTTCGAGTACCAGTTCGGCGATCGTCTGCTTCAATTCGACCAATAGTTCGGTTTGTCGAACATTTTTCGCCGACGACGATTGGTCGAAATCGGACGACGACGTAGACCGAGCACGACAACGTCCATGGCGACGCCGGAACAGTCGACGGCCGACGGCGGAGTGGTTGGTCGGACGACGACGGGCCAGTTGCAAGTAGGCGCGTTGGGTGGCGCGCAACGACGGCAAGCGCCGGTCGTCGGTGTCGAGTTGGTCGATCGCACGAAGCAACGGTTCGACGTCGGTCGGTCCCAACGACGACGGCGTGCTCGACAACAAATTGAACACGTCGGCCGAGTTGGCCAACGCCCGAAATTGGTCTTGGCGCAGTTTGAGCATCGCCAGAGCCACTTTGAACAGCACCGTCGAACCGTAATAGAAGAACAAATCCCAGACGCGCAACAGTATTGGGAACGGCATCGCCGACGACGCGTACAAAGTCAAAAACCAGTGGAGAGTGACCAGAGACGGTTCGATGTCGTGGGTACGGAACACGGCGTCGACGTCGGGCAGCAAGTCGGCGATCAGTAGGCGAAATATCCGCTGGTCGACCGCCGAGCCGAGCAACGAGTCGGAAAAGTACCGGTCGGGCAGCAGGTCGTCCAATATCGTGCACATCATCCAGAACGCGTTCTCTTCGTCCAAAAATAGAAGCAGAGTGGCCGCGATCACGCCCATTCCCTGACAATAGCCGACGTCGGGAAACGCCAACGCAATGGAGCGCAAAATCCGACGCAACCGTCCAACGCCCACGCCGTCCGGCGAGGCGAAGCAGACGTTGTTCGGCAACGTGCGCATCAGATCTTTCTCGATCTGGCCGAACGTGAGCGAATAGTCGTCGTTGTCGTCTTGGTCGTCGACTTTCTTCAACTCGTTCAACATGTCGGCGTAGGTGTAGTCGGCCCGCTGGCGCCGTCGTGTCGCGCCGCACAGCCGCGGCCAGACGTACGGTCGCAACGAGTGGGGCACGCCGGCGCGCACCAGACTCGCCAACTCTTCCGACCTGGGCAAAAACGACTCGACCTTTTCCCAAGTCAAATCTTCGACCACTCTACTGTTGAACGTGAATTCCAAGTAGGCAATCCAACGCAGGCGTAATTTGCACTCTTCCTCCACCAACAGTGAGGTTTGGTTGCCGTCGACCGTTCGACCATTTTCTTCTCCATTTTCCTTTTTTCCAATTTTGAAGCCAAACTGATCGTAATCATCCAAACACAAGTAACGACTCGAAGCAGGGTCGACGTCATCATCGCCCGACCGAAGCAGACGTTTGGACGGTACAATCGAAGCGACCAGACATGAACAGGGAGTTCCAATTTTGGAAAACGAATCACCAATTTCACCGGACGCGGCACCGATCGACAGACCCTCTTGGCGGGCAAAAGCCACGCCCCCGTTGCACTCGGCCGAATCTTCTTCCTCCTCATCGCTCATCGCACGCGTCGCTTGGGAAAAACCACGACTGTAACCTCTATTCTGACTGCGGCAAAACATCACGGCTGCAAAAATAAAAAACCACACGACAATGTTATCTTTTTTTTTCTCTAATAAATAAATAAAGTTCGTATTAAGAATCGATCATTTTTATAACTGCACACTTCCATCACTACAATGACAGTAGAACAAAATAAAAAAATTCATTGCTATTTTTTAATTTTGCAAAACAAAAGTCACTTATTTCAGTTGTGGTATAGATAAAAACATCAACAGATAACACAATGCCTATTAACAATTCAGAAAAGTCAACGCTATTACTGTATTTCTCAATCAACTACACTGGTGGTTTGAAAAATCAATCAAATTTCCAGCTGAACTTTTCAATCGGTCGATAATAAAATTTACAAACAATTCCTTCATTTTTAGAATTTTCAAGCACCATTCTATTAAGCAAACATCATTAAAACCCACTATCTATTTATATAATTGATTCTGAACAGTATACGGACACAAACCCTTACAAATAATTCTCTCCTTCTCTAATTACTGTCAACATTGACAATAATATACAACTAAAACACGGTAAAACACTACGCTATAAAACAAATTCGAAACTGTAAACAACCAAATCCATCATCATACAATTCATGTACACATGAAATAAATCTGTGAAATTTTCAACATTAATGTAAAAGCATCAGTTCACTGATTGATTAAAGTGTATTTTTATTTCAAATTTCACTTCTTTAATTTTGACATTTAATGCTTTTTCAAAGCAAACATTACCTCTTCTTCACACTATTTTCGCAGTTATGAAAAACAACATTTTCATTAAACTGCCAACTAGGTATACAATTCGCCGCTGTTTATCACTTTTCGCGAGCACACATACATTACTCACCATATTGATCATATTAAACACTGCTGAAAATGTTGAAAAATTAACAACACAAACCGATAAACTAAGATTCTTACGTTACAAATACGTAAATAACTATTGCTACAGTAACTACATGATTTTCAAGCTCATATGTCGTAATGTGAAATAAGTACAAGTGATAATTGACTAAAATGAAATTGATAATTTTAATATTGATTTAATAATTATAAATTAAAATTTTGTCATCAGTTTTATAAAAATTTTCATTTTTCCTTTTTTGTCATTACCGATATCGCTATTCACAATTTTATTTAAAATTGTCAGAAAATGTTGCTGCATTAGTTTTTTTCACTTGGCCATAAGTTCCAAAATTATAAAACAATGTCAAAAATTAACAAATTCAACAAAAGCAAATTTAATAGTTTTGCTATAGTTGGAATGTAACAACAGCCGCTTCTAGAATTTCAATTTTATTTACAATGCTATATATATGTAAAAATCATCTGTGTCAATGTAAATAAACAACAGTAACAAGAAACAAGCGCTTTTTCACCTAGTTGGTAATATATCGATGAAGTTCTATGTTTTTATAATAAAAATACTAGTGTAAATTAAATATTATGAATATGCCATAAACAGAGAAGATGATCTCTCTGATCTACCCATGCTCCATAAGGTTGTGGCGTCACCCAGTTTGCGAAAAGTCTGCCACCTTCATCTACCTTAAAAGTGTAGGTGCGGATGTTTATTTCTTTGATGTAATTTTTTACAGCCTCCAGAGAAGCATTACAGTTATCTGATTTTGTATGAGTACCACTATAATAAATGATTTGCTATTGTCTAATTCAAAAATAAAAAAGTAATTTAATTACAAATACCAATCTCCGATGTGAAATAGTCGAGATGACTTGAGGACAACAGCTTTCCAGTTTCTAGCAATACGTGTTTGAATATGATTTAACGTCCAATCCCAGTTGTAATCGTTGTACGTGCAGAAAGGCTAAAAAATTGAATTAATATAAAATATAATTTAAATTAAAAAAAATAAGCAGTTCATTTGTCAATTTTGCTATTTCATACAAAAGATACATGTAACAAACAGTGTTATTGTAAAATGTAGTATCACAGTGTACATATCTTACGCGAAATTATTATATTAAACATGCATGAAATAAATATATTTTAAAAAATAAAAAATATGGCTTTACAACAGCATGCAACTTCAATTCATTCCAAAACGTCCTAGAAAATGTCATTCCCAAATTATGCGTGGACGAATACCAATATTCAATTTTAATCTGAAAATACGAAACAAGTGTTAGAAGATATACAAGTAGAATTTTAATAATTTACATTATAAACTTACTTCATTAGGAGGCTGATTTTTGTTTACAAGCAATTGAAAATAGTTTCCAGGAACTATGATTTGGCATTCTTCACAAAATCTTAGCAAAAAAATTGCATAAATACGCCAATGAGCAGTATTTATTTACGAATCTCGTAAAAGCGTCAATAAACAATACTGGAAAAGAAAATATTTTTAAAATGCCCATTTGTACCACAAACATTTTTTAAATTTCCATTAATCTTATTTAACAAAGTTGTGTGATTGTGTAAAACTTGATCACTGTAAAAAGTCAAACTCCTCATTCTTCATTATCAAAAAAAATTTTTTTTCTCAAGAAAGGTATTCATTTTTGTTTAATTTGTAAATTATTTTCCTTTTTAATCTTAATATATTATTAAAGACTGAATAATGAATGTAATTAAATAAACATGGAATATTTCTATTTAATAAATTATCTTTATGCTATTTAAAGGAAAATATTCTTTTCTTACTCTAGAAAAATTAATGAATTTCATTAAATTATTCAAAAAAAAGTTTTTTACTTAAAATATTATATATAGTTTTGAGATCGAACAGTGTATTTTTATTATTACAAGAGTACGAGAGGTTGGAAAATGTTTTACTTACTTTAATTTATCTTTGATAACTGATTTAAGGGTTTCGTATAAATCAGGACTAGCGTAATGATCTTCTTCTAACAAAGTAATCCAAAAATCGGATTTTTTCAATTCTTCTATATATTCAAATGCTTGTACAAGCTAAAATATAGAATCGAAATCAAACTGCCGCAGTCGGATAATTTCTCACTTTCCACCACCAATGATGCTTAATTTGAGCTATCTGAGCCACTTTTATGGATCGACGTTTCGATTCAGGACGGCAGCATGTTCTTCATTGAAATAAAGACAATAATATTATTTTTTGAATTAAATATTTCAACTTGCCTACCCATTGCAATGTTCAGGATCTGCATCTGGGAATTTTTCTCGAAAAAGTTCCATTCGTAAGGGGTAGAACAATTGCAACACAGGACAAAATTTTATCGATTTCACGATATTGTTCATTTCTTCATCATATGCACTGTGGCTGATTACAAGCAGAACTTCAGAAATGTTCCACACTTTTGACAACGAGTCGATCATCTGCTTGAAATAAGACGGTCTTTTGTGCACTTGGATCATGAAAACGTGATCAAACTTCACATTGTGATTGAAGCCATTTTCAACCCAAACTTGGGAATGGTCACTTTGATTTTCAGCTTGTCTTGATTCTGCCCAATAAACTGCTTCGGCCACTTCAGCAACATCATCTTCGCAATAATTTTCACTTGCATTTTTTGTCAAATTTATTCTTTGACTTATATTTGTTAAAATTGAGTAAATTTCCAAAAAGCGATTTTCAAACTTTGGCAATGATGATGAACTTTTAAACTCATTTTTGAAATATTTCATGGAAAAAATTTCATTTGGAATCAATCTCAAAAAAATATAAATTGCAAAATATATAAGAAAAAGTATAAATATTGGGATTTTATTCTTTCTTATGCTAATTCTATTTATGTAAAACAACGAACCCATTGCGCACCGTCTCAGTCACGCAACTTTGCTATTAAAGGAAACGGAGTATAAAAGGATGGATTTCTATATCAATTATTTTGACTGTTTTAATGAAAACCTACCGTTTGGAAATGTAAGTACACAAACCTTATTAATGCTACTGTTTGTTTAACAGCAAGTAAATATGAGCTAACATTTACAACTTATCATCAGCTTTGGTAAATAATCATGCGACAGTTACCATTATTTTACAAGCAGTTAGCCAAAATACAGTGTATTTATTAACCAATTTGTTTCTTTGAAGCTTTCTTTTATCTTAATAACACATTTCTCTGTTTAATTTTGATTATTTTCACTAATTTTTAACATCAGTCTGCTTACGCATTTGCGCGCGTATTTTACATACACTTGACGTATAATACTACGTAATAAAAGTGCATTGTGAAAAAAATTACATCAGTTATTTTTGCTTTACCAGTAATGAAAAGAAATTGAAATCATCAACGGTCATTTCTTTTTTGGAAATTCTTGCTTTATTGATTATTAATCTATTAATTAATCTAAATAGGGTTTGGTTTTTGCAAACAGTATAGACAACTATATATTTATTTATTCAATTAATTGCTGAAAGTTCAAAACTAAGATTTAAAAAACACTTTCATTGTGTATCGTTACCAAAAATTTATGCATGCAATAAAACATAAAATAATGCAAAATAAAATTGTTATATTGGAAATCTAACTCAAATATGCAGCTCGGTAGACTGTAACTAAAATCTAGTAATAGTTCAGTTGGGCCAAAAATTGCTTTAACAATTTATTCACAACTGCAAATAAAATACTGCTATCCAATACAATAAATAACACCACAACATCAGGCAGTCTGCTTTGCAATCGTCAGTGAAAAATTAACCATGCTTGTCGACTAGTGGAAATTTTAAAATTTTTTTACAACATAGCGGTATGCGCTGTAATGTGATAAATGCTACATCCTTCCTGATTCTTTATTTTCTCAGCATCTTCATTTTCCAGATAGGATTTGATTATTTCAGAGTACTCCTTTGCTAGATGCTACTGCAATTGACTTTCATATCGATCAATTTCAGTATGCATTCTTGAACAGAGATGACAATGAACAAAAGCCTTTTTTCCCGTTTTGAGACCGAGATTAAAGTTGCACAAACAAAATCTGATAAACGGAGCCTGTAGCAAATTATTCTTTAGATTATTCTAATCCACGCTATTGTACCTGAATCCCTAATACTATTGCATTACTGTATTCTGTCACTATCGTTGCTTGCTTCGTGTTCTTCGCAAGCTGGTACTCAGTAAAGTTATCTACACTACAACGTTACATCTTGGCGGCGAGGATGAATTTGAATCAAGTTACATCGGCTCAACAACGGTTCACCTTGAATCCATCGACAAAGGAGTGGATCTACTATATTGAACGTTTGGAATGTGAAATTTCAGTTTTTGGCCTGTTGGATGGTGATGGCACCGAAGCTGCATGTCGCACGTTGCTGTTGTCGAAGTTGGGACAACAGCAGTTTTGCATGCTGGTGGACCATTTCAAACCTCGAACGGTCCAAACTGTTTCGTACGACGAGCTGAAAGCTGCGATTGGAGCAAACTTCGCAAAAAAAAAAGAATCCGACGCACAATTCGTCCATGCTTTTCGTGGCATCTGACATAAAGAAGAATACAGTCCACTATAACTGGGGATCAAGTTGTGTGACCACTGTCGCCAACATATGTATTACACTTATTAATAATGGCATATATAAAATTATTGTTTAGGTGTTATTTAAAATAGGTTTAGTTTATGATAAACTATGTTTCATAAATTATTACAAGCAGTGAATAATGTATGAAATATTTGAAAATAAAGTTACAATAAGAATGCAAATGCAGGATATACGCATTAATATTTTCTTTTGCGAAAAGTTCAAAAAATTAAAAGTAAAAATTAATGCAGAAACACGAGGGATATATTTTTCATGAAGGAGAGTTTTACATTGAAGCAACTTTGTATCGAATTATTTAAAGCTGAGGGAGAAGTACTGACTGCATAATGTTACAAGCACACTTAGAAACGTTAAACTAGATTATTCATTAAAACAAGTGCAAGAATAAATGCTGAAAAAATAATTGATGAAGTAATGCAAAAAAGGATGCTACAGGTTGAGTCGCTTCAAATTACTGTACATTATAAAGTGCAAAGAGCTGAAAAACCAAACAGAAAATCATTAATTTTTGTGCTGCCACAGTTATATGAGTTTTAACGTTTTCAATTTTTATTAATTCCATAATATTACAATGAATCTATCAAAACGACACATTTATGTAGTATCTAGTGCACGAATAGTGCTACCCGGAAGCATATTCTTTATCATTTATAATTGTCTTTATTTCTATGCAAATTTACATATAGTGTAGCATTTTCACTTATGTTAATTAGAAAACATCATAATTAGACTTTTCACTCTTTAATGTACATGAAAAACTCGAAAACATTTGAGGATAGCTGAAGTGTTCTGAATTTCTTCATCATTATCATGTTTAGAGTTTGGTATTTTTATGCGTTTTTGTGCATTTTGCTTGGATATTTCAAGGTAAGGAAAAATAATACTTTTTATTTGATTTATTTATTCCTTTAATGGCATTATATTATGCATTTCTAAGCTTCTACGATGTGCATAATAATAATATGCGACTTGCAATATCTGAGGTGAATACATTATACTTGAATGTCTGATTTAGGATGAAGTTGATTGTGCTCAAACAATTAATAATACGGCGATGCTAAAACTCTTTAATGCTGAGGGTGCAACCATCGGCAGTAAAGAAAAACATGTAAACAGCTTTGATAAAAATGAAAGGTATTTCAAATTCAAATTGTGCTTAAATGAATTTAATATTTACATAACAAAGGGATGTGCAAAATATCAATGAGGAATCTTTGATAACTAATCCGCCCTGTGATGATAAAAGGTAAATATGGTTTCGTGTATGGGGAATATTGAAAAATTTTATTTAGTTGCTCGGATTTACCAAGCATATTTATTGATGCAAAATGTTGCCGGGATGAAAATGGTCGAAACTTAGGTCAGTGTTGCAAAAAACTTTCATTGCTGACAAAGTACGTTTATTTACTTGTCAGTTACAGAAAATTTATTATGCATTCTATTTCAAAATTTATTGGAGAAAAGGTCATTTAAATTCAGCTGTTAAAATTAAATAAATTTATTTAAATTTTAGAATCTTAATCTCAATTGCCTCATTTGGGGCAACAATGGGACTTCTGTTCGTAGCTATTTGTTTTTCAAATGGTAAATGCTGCTTAACTTTAAGAAAATCTCTGAACATCAGAAGAAAACCAGTGATTGACGAAAGCGCAAGTGAATAAACAATAACATCTAATGATTAAAAAATAATTTTAATATAAATAAAAAAAATTTTTTTACGTTACGCTTTTTGCACTATTTAGACTTGACAAATTTCAAGCATGCCCAAACATTGGAAAGAAGTTTATCGAATGGAAAAAAACTAAACGATATGAACAGTAATTTTATTTAAAATTTATACAGTATTATTGAAAAGATAAATTTAAGGAACGTTTCAAGAAAGTTTGATATATTCAAAAAATTCAAAAATTGATTCCGCATTGCTGGATTTCGTGCAGAGTAACAGTCCAACATCACCGTCTCTTTCAAGGTTTAGTAAAACAGCGGAATCTGAATTGATGGAACATTTCGAGAGTGCACGAAATTTATCGACTATTTTGAGTCCAGATGCAGGCATTAAGCCTACATTAGGCGCGGAAAGTTGCAGCATAAGAACCGCCGAAGAAACTCAAGAACCATCAGTAACAGGAAATGAAACAAATATTAAAAGTGGTAAATAAATAATAAATGTTATGCCAAAATTTAACTTTTAATCTTAGAACCAAATGAATCTGAATGGAATGAAGCATCAAAAAATGAAACAGAATTACCGTTAGAAAAACCCGTGCCAATACACGATTCAACCCACAATACGTACAATCCCAATAATTCTCAATATTTGAAACCAAAATCTTCAAAAAAATTTGATTTCCTAGCTTCGGGTAGTTTGTCGAATGATGGAAGTTCAAAAAGTGGAAGTGTACATTCAAACATTGAAGAAAGTTTAAATTCACAGAATCCTTCGTCGTCGGCAAATATTGCAAACAGCAACGCTTGCGATTTATCTGCAGAATTTACAGCAGCTTCTTCTAAACGTGATTCTACATTAGCCTCACATATCACGGAAGACAAAAGTGGTATATTATTAAGCATTTTGAAATTTTCCATTAGCTGTTGGCTAATTATTTTCCGTTTTTCGTTTTTAGGCGTTGCCAGCGATTTTTGCGATAATACATCCGCAACAAAAGATCCGCAGAAAGAAGTAACAGCTACATCAAATTTATCCAAATCATCGACATCAAATTTAACATGAAATTATTATTATTACTAACTTTTTTTCTTTCTGTTATTTCAATAATAAATTTGAAAAGTTTCCATTAATTAAAAACACTTACAATTTTGCATTTGAAATTCCATATTGATTCAAATTTCACTTCAATTCTGCAGTTTTGCATGAAAATATGTTGTTTGGAAAAAAAGTATGTTCGTTGTCAATTTTTCTTTTTAGTTATTTCAAAACTGTTGTATTCATAAAATAAAGCCACGATATTTTCATTAAAATTGGAAAAATTCTGAATGAAAGATGAATTTTATTTTAAATTAATTTACTATGAAACAATTTCTGTCCATATTTATTTATCAATTCTTTGTTCATCTTTAACAGTTTAAAATTCGTTACACAACATTAAATAAAATTTCAATCTTTCAATTTAAATATAACAAATATCCATTCAGTGATGAAATTTTTGAAAATTATTTATCAATAAACAGTTGCAGTACAATGTAATGCAAGAACAATATATAATGTTGCAATGCTATAGAGGTCAGATAACAAGGATCCGGAGACATAGAAACTTTTCTTTGTTTTCAACGTACTGATAATAATTATGGGATAGATAATCATAAACATATTCAGAACAAAGAAATTGATTGTTCTAAAATCTAGATTATTATTTTTTACTTCATAAAAATTAAAGGATTAAAGAACAAAGAGAGGATTTCTGCAAAAAAGATTATGATCTACAAAAATGTTCTGCAAATATTTAGTATTTTACATCAGGAAAGTACTGGGCGTCGCCTATTGTTGTCCAAATTGACAGGTTTGTCAATCAGGTGCTTCCTTGACATTTTAAAATGCTTCAACTCAGCATGAGCTTTCGTAAATTGCTCAACCTCTGCAACATACCATAACATAACATATCGTGACCCATTTCAAGATTTAATTGTACCCATCGTCTGTATATCTATGGGATTTGTGGAATCAATGGAAAATTTTTCATAACACAATTCTCGCTCATTATTGCTGCATTCAAGATTATATCTTACTGGAGATTGCAGATTAAGATAAAAATAATCCCCAATCACTTCACCTATTAAAAGTGAACAAAAACACGTTTCTTGTGATAAATGGGGATAAAAAAAATTTCGAAAAGATGAAAAAAAAAGATTTTGAATTTTTGCACATGTGAACATGTATATAATAAACTTGCATATTTTTTTTCATAGAACATTTTTTGTGTTGCATTTTTCAAAATCAAGCAGAGCAAAATTTTTAAAACATACAATTTCTTTTTTATACAATTTTTTTCCTTGCCTTGCAGTGTAGAAATTTAAAAATTTTGTTGCTCATATTAGCACGTAACCATTGTTTATGATAGCATAATTAAAAAACATTTTTTTAAAAGTCAATAGGAAAATTATTTACTTTAGAACATTGCCAGACTAATTTGCGGTATAATTGGCATATTTTTTGCAGTTGTAAAATTACTGCTGAAAAAGTTATTTTTTTTACCTGAAATGAGAATTTTTAATAAGATTTGAAAAATAATTGTGCAATAAATTTTATTTGAACAAATTCATATCCACGCAAAATTTTCACATTTAAAAAGAAACAGCAGGAAATTATATGATGCCTTTTGTTTAGGGAAAAAAGAAAGAACTGTTGTAAGATGGTAATTTCTTATTATTTTCTTGGATTAAAATGAAAAACTTATCACTTTTGCAATTTAATTCATAATTGATAATTTTTTATTTTTTAGTATCAACTGTATTATATTTCACTGCTGCAGTTGGTGATTTCATGTTTTGCCGTTGCAAATGTTACAGATGAAGAATTGATTAAACTATCCGTTGAGTTGGGAAAAATTGACGATCCATTTGCCAAATTATCTGGCGTGACTTTAAATTTACAGAGGCGCTATTCTCAAGATTCAACATCATCATTGCACCAGTAATTTCTCATTATTATTTTTTATTCAAAATTTGGCAATTTTCATACAATCTAAATTTCTTTTCAAGGTTGTTTGGCGAAGTGCCTGCAGATGTCAAATTGAGACCATCTGTGGCTGCTTTCGTGGAACTATTTGAACATTTCATACCTGAAACAGGCAAAGAGGAAATAATATCAAAACGCAAATCTAAAACGATTGATAATTTCATCGATGCTGTAGTTGAAAGCAGTGTGATGAAAATATTCATGCAATTTCTCAAAAGCAAAAGTATTTTCAATTAATATTTTGCTTTTTTTGGCTTGATTGCTCATTTTTGATCTGAATTCAATTTTCAAAGATATCTCCGAAGCGAATAGTGAAAATGAATTCAAAAAATATCTTCAAACAATTTGGTTTCAACTGTATCCAAGAAAGAATCATGTTCTCGATAGCTGCGCCTTTGAGCATACATTTCTTGGGGAGATTTACAAGAAAAAAGTCATGGGAATGCACAACTGGATCCGCATGGCATATTTACAAGAAACAGGAAAAGCACAATACAACGGCTACTATTCCCTGATAGCTGTAATGATTGGAGAATATTTATTTGCTAGATTTAGTTTTATTTAAACTTAAAAAAATTTATGAAATATTTCAGGACAAATATTTGTCGATCAGTTTCACTTGGAACAAGGCGACCAAGCATAAAAGTGGTTTTCTGTTACGAACAAGTCCCGAATATGAAATGGCTCTTTATACAATGTGTTACATTTTTCGAAATGAACAAGATTGCTTTGTGAAATTTCGTTCTTGTACCGGAAATATTTTCACTTATTCTTTACAACGCAGAAATAAATCCTACTTGTCAACGGCATATTTTGTCCCGGATAGTGATTGTAAAAACTGACAAAGGTGCCGTGTTGTGTAGTTGTAAACGGGAAGAAAAAAAATATATTCCACTGAAATATGTAAAAATCAACAAAGTCAACTAACAGTGGTGAAATGAAAGAACCACTGAAATTGATTTATCGCGGTTGCTCTTGTTGAATTTCTTTTTGTTTGTCACTTCATATATATATATATTTTTTTCTTACATTGCCATAAATAAAAACATTAAATGTAAATTTTGTGAATTTTTGTCTGAAAAAGCAATTAAAATTAAAATTACAGAAATAAAAACATTTTTAAAAATGATTTTTTGACAGAATATTCGATATAAAACGTTAATGAATCACAAGTCATCACGTCGTGATATTAAATATTGAATTTCAAAAAAAAATCAAATACGAAATATGTTTATTGAGTAAAAAATGTTATGCAAATTAATCCCGCCGTTGACAATCATCTATCTGAACGAGGTGAAAAATGTTTGAAGAGAATATTTTCAAACTAGAGAAAATTAATAATCATAAAAATAATCAGATCATTGTTCGCGTGTGGATAATTATCGGACGATATGGATCAATTTTGTGTTGAACAATGGAATTGTTGCCATTGCATTGTTGTACGGCAACAATTAGGTGATACCTGAATATATTTACCCTCTTTAAAGTACTGTATGGGCAATCAGTGGAAGGGTTGTTGTATTGAAGTGAAGTCAGCTGTGCGGTCAACTTGTTCCGCTCTACTCGTGGCCATTGTTTCACGTGCCGGCACTTTTTTCAATGCAGACGACAAGTCAACTTTGCACACTGTTCGGCCTTTGTCAATTGTTTATTAATGCGGTAATTGTTTTGTTCATGTTATCGGATATACCATTTTTGTATGTTAAAAACAAATTGATAGATTTAAAAAAAAAGAATTTTTTTATTTTGAGAAGGAAATTTTAATTGTTTTTATTTTCGAATAAGAATAATGATTTGAAATGTGGTAATTTTAATTGCGTTACTATGAAAAAAATAAATAATTTATTATTATTTTTGTATTTATTTTATCGGTATTTTGTCGTAGATTTGACGTTGTGATGTCAGCAAGTGGAGACAGATGGTCAGAACAGTTGAAACGGTGATGATGACGATAATGATGATTTTCTTGTGAAATATGATTCATCAGTTGGTTGGTTTTGTTGTTGTCTGATTGTTTGTTTTGTGTGTGATGCAGATGTTGAAGTTTTAATTTTTGTTTTTTGCATTTGTGCAGTATGATATGGGGGTTTATTTTTTGATAAAAGAAAGAGATTTTCGAGCAGAAAAATTGATCATCTCAGAAATGGAAATAATCGTGTTCGGTGTTCAGGAACTTTCCACTGTGACCTTGGTCATTTTCTGTAGAATGAGAATATGAAGAGTATGTGCCATTGGAATTGGGATCAGAAGAAGTGCTTAGAAGAAGAGCAAGCATAACAAGATTTTCAAGCAAGTGTGTCTGTCTGTGTGTGTGTGTGAAAGAGAAAGAGAGAGTTAGGCGTTAATTGTTGCCATTCTACCACTATAGGGTACGGACGGTTATTCTTCGTTCTCATTCCAACGGCACGTTAATCGCCCTTGCGGCACCCCCCGGTGGCATTGTTCTTTCTTCTTCTCCTGCTTCTGCTACTTTACGATTTGTCTTACATTTGTTTGCTTACTTGGTTCGTTGTTGTTGTTGTTGACGATGTTGTTTGAAGGATCACCACCGATCAGTATCTTCTTCTTCTTCTTCTTCTTTTTTTGCCTACTTGAATTTTCATTGGCCGAATTCCGTATCTTCAATTTCACTACGTTCTGGTTGGTCGGCCGGTGAGTATCTGGCCTAGATTTTCCTCGCCTTGCCCTGAGTCAACAGCAGAACCTGCACATTTGCACAGTTGAACGTCTGTTGGTCGGTCGGTCAGTCGGTCTGCAGCAGCAGCACCAACAGCAGCTGCTCGTGCATCTTTCTCTCTTCTTGTCATCATCAACGTCACTCAGACAACGGTCAACAATCCCATTTTCACAATGCTCCCGTGGATTCATCTCGAAGCAGTAAGAAAAATTAATTCGTCTCTCTTATTTATGCATCGTCGAAATTTCACTCCCCAACTACTACAACTCTTAATGGCTTGCTTGGTCTGAATCAAATTCCCTTCTTCTTCTTTTTCTTATTCTCTACCATCGTCGTTCTTCAATGCAAAATAGGTCATTCAGTTTGCTCAACGTAATCGCCGTTCGTTCGCTTAGGTGATTAATAATCATCATCTACATTATTATTATTATTATTATTATTATTATTCTAGTTTGATCGTTTTGTATAAATCTGTATTTTTTTTCTACGTGGAGAAAAAGAGAAGAAAATGCAAATTGTTCCATTGCTGTCGGTTGTGTGAATCTGCCGAACGCTTGCTTGCAGCAACCCACAACGGATCTAGGTCTTTGTATTGGTCTTTTGACCTAGCTGCTTGTGCTTGTGGAAGGGTATTTTTTTATTGATCGACCACATCAACCTCCGGCGTGCGGCCACCGTACGGCGGCGCAGCATTGTTATCGCCATCCACGCAGCGTTGTTGGAAAAGATCCAGACGACCTGTTGTTCGGTTATCTGGAGAACGTTGTCCGTCGCTTTTGACACGGCAGCAGTCGGTTCGCTTATCGTCAGCATCACTTTTCTGCTCTGATGCGTCCAACTGGGCATTTTTATCTTCTTCTTCTTCTTCTTTCTCTTTATGAGAAGACAACTGCTTTTGCGCGGGACGCGACTTATTATTATTCACGCGCGTTATGTTGTTGTTGTTGTTGTTGTTCGATATAATTTGTTTGTTTGTTTGTTTAGGATACTTGTTTACGGGTAGAGAGATGACCACGATCGTAGTCGAAAGTAGTAGTGACGTGTCAGTCGAAATGACGCCTACTGTAGTGGAAGAGGCGAAAGAAGAAGTTTCATCGAACGCGTCGACAATTGCTGCCGCAGAAGCGGCTCGGGCGGCAGAATCGCCCGAAACCGTCGCCGAATCGCCATCGCCGTCCTCGCCGCCGCCGCCGATGCCACTGTTGCCCTTGTCTGTAACCTTGCCACTGGCTGCCCTGTCGCCGATAGTTGTTGAACACGAACAACGGCAGAGCAACGATAATAACAATGCCGGCTCTGAATCACCGACAACTTTGCCCAATGGAACACCAACGGACGCAGCAGAACCTGCTGCTGCTGCTGCTAGTGATGGTGGCGAACCACGAGCACAGCAAGAGGAGGCAGAAGAGTTGGTGGAGGAAGAAGTGGAGGACGAGGATGAGGAAGAGCGCCCGATGAATAATACTCCCAACAGTGTCGACGACACGTTGGCAGAGAATTCAGAGACGGACGGGGGGTTGCGAGTGATGTGCGAAGATCAAGTGATCGAGTTCGTCGGCCAGAAAAGTCCAGAAGAGGACCAACAGGTCCCATTGCCGACCACTTCGATCCAAACCCGCACTTGTCCCGTGTGCGGCTATCAGTCCAATTGCCTTTCTTCCCTGATCCGGCATCGTCGAGTTCACACAACTGAATACCCGTTCCGTTGTCGTCTTTGTTCAAAAACGTCAAAGTGGAAATCGAATTTGGTCCGCCACGCGGCGAAGATGCACGGCGTGCGAGTAGTATCCCGACAACGTGGATCGAACAATCACCACAACCACAGTCACCACAATCACAACCACAGTCACCACAATCACAATCACCATAATCACAATCACAGTAACAACAACATCAACAACAACGACAACAACAGTAGTAGTAGTAGTAGTAGTAGTAGCAACACAAACAACGATAATAACAACAATAGCAGCAACAACAGTACAGCCAGCGTGGATTCCCCCGACCTGTGCCCCAGAGCGTCGTCATCCACTGATGACGTCATCTCCACGGCTGACGGCGCATCGGTCAGCGGAATTGACCAACCGTCGACGTCCGGTGTCAGCGCAGTTTCTGGGTTGCAATTGGACAACGGGGTCAGTTGTACGACATTTTTCCAGTGCACCGATTGTCCGTACGCGGCCAAAGATCGCCACTCGTTGCGAAACCACATGCAAAGACACCGCCGAGCTAGGACGAACTCGGGCACGGCCGCCAGTCAGCAGAACGGCACCAGCGGGATGTTGCGGTGCAGGCGGCGTCGGTTCCAATCACCCCAAACTCCCACCACGGACGCCCAGCCGGCGGCGGGGTTCCGCTGCTCGGTCTGCGATTTTACTTCGACCAACAGTTCCAGCGTCAAAAAGCACATCGCCTGCAAACGTTCGAATCATGCATCCGCCTACGTGGTTCCGTTCGACCAGACGGCGACGGAAGCCAACAGTTGTAACGGCGAATCGACCCCGACGCCGGTCAACGGCTCGGCGGCAGATCCGGTACCGGAATTGGTCCCGGCACCGGCACCGGCGCCGTCTCCAGCTTCGACCAACGGCGCGGACTGCACCGCGACCGACGAAACTGTCGACGCGGGTTCGGCGGCGACCGTCGCGACAGCGTCTACTTCCACACCGCAGCGACAGAACGGCGTTGGCAAAGCCAAAAATAATACTAGCAACAGCAAATCGAAATCGAAACCGAAATCGAAAGCTGCCGACGAAAGCAGAAAAGCTGGCAAAAAAGCAACCGCTGGGCCGGTGTGGCAGTGTTTGATCTGTGATCAATTGTTCCTGGTCCGCGACGAGGCGGTGTCGCATTTGAAAGCCCAACATCGCATGCAACCCTACTGTTGCCTTTACTGCGACTTCGGCTCTGTTGAAGAGAGCGCCTGCAACGAGCACGTCGGTTGTTCTCATCCCAATGCCGGCTTGATGTCGGTCATTGAAAATTTGGCTCCAATCACCAACACCGTTCGACAGAGATCGACCAGACGGCCGGCACTGTGCGTCAACGCCCAACGTCCAGACGCGGATCTGTGCCTCTACCCGACGACGGGTGCGTCTGAGTTCGACGGGTTACCGACAGGCACTATGCACTGGTGCCCGCCCGTGACCGGGCACTTGGCAACGTTCACTTTCGAACAACTGGCCGACGTTGTTGGCGACTTCGTCGCCATTGTCGACGCCCTCGTCGACGACCCTCGCCAACCGTCTTTTGCCGAACAGCTCAGAACCGAAGCCTGCGCCCCGGATGGCTTGTTTCATTTGGAAATTCCAGACGCCGACGACGACTGCGAACAATCACTAGTGGACGTTCTGTTGGCCAAAGCCGCAACGTCGGTACCAGTGCTGAGCGCCAACGCCCAGACCAACAGCAGCAACACCAACGCGGGCCATGGTTCCGGTACCGGCAACAGCAACAACAACAACAACAACAATAACAACAGCCGTCAACAACAGCATAATCCGAACAACAACAACAACAACAACCACAACCACAGTAACAATGGCAGCCATTTGGAATCGTTCGCTTTGACCGAAGAGGAAATCCAAATGGCACTGGCCAACGGCATCGAACCACTCAGGACTGAATTGGTCAAGATTACTATGGAAGTGAACGGCTTGAAAAGAATGATGTGGCAGTGTCGATTTTGTCCGCACACGAGCAAAAAACGCGCCAACGTTCGAATTCATGAAAAAACTCACCTCCGGGCCAAAAAAGGTGCCCCGCAACCGCAACCACCTCGTGATCCTGACGAACCGCCGGAAAAAATTCCAAGAAAAGACGACGACGCTAATTCGAAAAAATGATTTGCGTGTGCCTGCACTCATGTGGATATCAACCTCATTTCTCTGCCTCTCTCTCTCTCGCTTTCTGTCTTTCTTACCTCTTTCTGCCTCGTGTACGCTTTTATTATTATATATTACTTACTTCATTCGTGAACACAAATACGGCTATTAGTTTTTCCTTTGTAACTTTGAGCTTTTTCCATTTCGGAAGCTTCAATCAAGTTTATACTTTATTCGAATACGTGTGTTTCATCCCAGCTGGTGTGGTGCAATGGTGAGAAAACAATCATCTATCACACACACACACACACACACAACATTGCACCGTAACACGTTTTTTTTGACTCTTTTGTAAATTATTTATTTATTCTTTTTTTCACTGTTAGTTGTAAAGGCACACTGGTGAGATGTTTTTACATCTTTCCCTTCTTTTTATTGAGTAGTTGTAGTTTACTGTATGCATATGTATATATTATTTATCTATCCATCCGTCCATCCATTTATACGTTTATATCCATCCATAAATACTTTGCATATATTGCGTACAATATTCGTAGTACAAAGTTAACGTTGCACTGTTCTAGATACTGAATAACACCAGGTAAAGAGTATCTTTGTCCCGACGATCATTGTTATTCTGTGCAGACGTTTCATGTGATTATTATTATTATTATCCCATTTATTTATTTATTTATTTACAGTTTCAATGTAATGGAATGAATGAAAATAAAGCTTCATGACAAAATTTGTTTTGTTTTCGAAATGAAAAAAATAGTAATAAAACAAAAACTTTAGTAAACATTACAGACTGTGAAATATTTATAAAAAGCAAAATGTTCAACTAAATTTTCAAACTTGCATAATTCTTAATACTGTCGTCTGTTTCAATGTTGCTTTTAATCTGTTTTCATTTCATTCGATGCTCAGGTAGAATATACACTCTAGTTGTACATACAACAAATATTTCCAGAAACATTCAACAATAAGTAAACAACAACTATCTAAAAAATAAATTAATAATAATAATTTTTACGGACTTTTATTATTTTTTATTTATCATGAATTATTTATTATAAAACTCAACTAAAATGCCAGTATGCTTTTGCTGAACTGCCATTTCTCCATTTGTTGTTCATAATTAGCAATTTGTATATTTATTTACGTAACACAATATGTAACAACTCTAATGGAAACAAATATTTCGAAATTGAAAATTTATAAAGTAGACTGTAATAGTGGAAACGTATCAATTATTAGATGCAAAATATTTTAAAATTAATCAATCATTACTTGAATTTAACTCAACTCGAGCAAAGAATGATAATACAACAGACTACTAGGCTGAATTTTTCTCGTTCGTAACATCTTTTCGTTCTATCGTACACAGCACAACATTTCATTACTTACTGGCAGGTACAATTTTTGAAGAACTATACGATAAAAAATGCTTTAAAAATTTTCAAAACAATTGTTGTAATTTTATTCAGATTTTGTACATATTGCGTAAGATGATTTAAATTTTTGTAAAAATTTTCCAACTGGTTGAGCAAATGATTCAAAAACGTGTTTTGACTATGTGATGTTTGGCTCTTTTCTTACAAAAAAAAGAGGAACACTCAAGTATACTTTTTTAACTTATACTTGTTAATTGATTACAATTTAAATTGAAACTTTTTTATTGATTTTCAGGTTCTGCTACACCTCTTTTTGTCGTAAAAATTTGAACCACAAAATTATTATGACCAATCAGGATGCTTTATTTTAAAGTACACGAGTACTTCGTTGAAATTTAAAATTCAACTTTAAACAACAGACATATATATATATGTATATATTTACGATACATATATTTGTGTCAGTGTTGCCGCGTTTTAATTTTTGTGTTGCGTTTATCTCGGTTGGTCGTCTCTTGGCCGAAGCTGCTTTATTCAAGTTCTGGGACTCTACATTAGCCGCTCCGTATAATTTTACATTTCCTCTGTTACGTGAACAATGGAAAACGTCTTTGAAATTGGCGACGTGGTGAACCGCTGTTGGAAAGTTGATCATGTTATTGGTATGGGTGCGTATGGCCGTGTGCATTTGGTCAGAGGAATGAGAAAAAAGTTGAAAGGTGCAATGAAAGTGGAGAAAAATCAACAAGAAGGAAACTTGATCAAAGAGCAAACGTTGTTGAATTTATTGTCGAAAAAAAAGCACGCTTTACGCCTTTACGACCAGGGCACGGTGAACAATTCCGCATTCATTGTTATGCAATTGACCGGTCCGAATTTGAGCATCCTGCGTCACCAGATGCCGAATCATCGATTTTCCATCAAAACCGTCTGCTTCATCGGGATACAAGTTGTGGAAGCTCTGGAAGATTTGCATGAAACGGGCTACGTGCACCGCGATGTAAAACCGAGCAACTGTGCCATGGGTTCGACAGAAGACTGTTCGAAAACGTTGTATCTCTTCGATTTTGGACTGGCAAAAAAGTTTGTCACCAAATTCAAATCCAAGGCAGAATTTCAGGCACCTTTTGTCGGCACTAGACAGTACTGCTCACCGAACGTGCATCGGGGTAAAATATACGGACGTCACGATGATCTCTGGTCAATGGTATACATGTTGGCCGAATTGTACAGTGGCAAACTTCCGTGGAGAGGAATATCTTGCAAAACTGAAATTTTGAAAAAGAAAGAAAGCCAAGAGTTTAGGATACTGCTGGCCAACATGTCGATCCATATGCTTGAAATGGTCAACATTTTGACAATAATGACTTATGAAAATAAGCCGAATTACAAATGGTTTATCAACCAATTGAAAAGCATTTTAAACGACAACGGTATCGACGCGAACGAAGTCTCCTTCGACTGGCAAACATCGACCAATGATTCAAGGCGAGTTATCTGAATGATTTTATTCAATTAATTTATTCACGTACAATTTGTAAATTTCATTTTGTCTTCATTTTTAATTTCTCATTTCACGTTCCATGAACAAACTTATTCACCATATTCTTTTCTATATTAAAATCAACTTCATTGAAAACAAATTCAAATATAATATTCAACATGATGCATAAATTGTTCAAAATAAAATTATTATTTAATATGCTTTTGGTGTGTATTGAATTTATTGCAATTTACAAAGCACTTTTTAAAAGAATTTCTACAAATGAAGAGAAAAAAGCGAAACAAAATGTTGTAAATAAATTTAGTATTTGCTTTTTTGTGAAATTGAAAAAATGATGAATCAAATGCAAATTACAAAACAAATTTATAATATTTAAAAGAATGGATGATGATAATGGATGACATTTTTTACTTTGAAATTAAAAGTAGCTCAAGCCACAATCAGCAAGATTTTTCAACGTCAAAATCAAGAAATTTCATCATTTAACAATATTTTTTTAATTAAAAAAAACCGTTTTTCAACTGCTTCAGTTTTGCGGCATGTTGGCGGAAACTTGAGCAACCGATGGAGATGTATTAGAAGTAGAAGTGGCATCGTAACGTACATCATATAGCATCGGCTCTGCTCCAGTGTCGGCCGTGGCGCTGCCCGAATGCACGCCTCTAGTTGCTGCCCAATTTTCTTTCTCTTGTTCACGTATTGGAAATAAATACGGATGTTCCATAGCCTCTTTAGCCGTCAATCGTTGCTGATGATCGTAACGCAAAACCTGATAAAATAATAAATAAACTGCAGCAAACATATATCATTATACATATATGTATATATTACTTTATCCAAAAAATCTAATGCTTCCGGTGAAACCAAGTGCTGGTTTTCACTGTGAACAAAACGTTCCCATCGTTTCCTGGAATGTCGGCCTAAAATGTCGTTGAACCGGGGATCCAAATCAATTGAATATTTTTTCATATATTCATGCAACTCGTCCGTGCCAAGTACTTTTGCTATTCGCACCAACTGGTCGTAATTGTCATGACCGTGAAAAAATGGCTCCTTTCGAAAAATCATACTTGCTAACATACAACCCAAACTCCACATATCCAAACTGTAATCGTAATAATGATAATCGACCAACAGCTCAGGACCTTTGAAATAACGAGAAGCAACTCGAACATTATATTCTTCTTCTGGGTGATAAAATTCAGCCAAACCCCAGTCTATTAAGCGCAATTTTCTCGCCTTGTGATCAATCATCACGTTGTGCGGCTTCACATCACGATGCATAATGCCCATACTGTGAGAAAAATCTAACGCTTTCAACAATTCATACATGTAGTAACGAATGTCATAGTCGGATAACGTCTGATAAAGTTGTTTAAAATCTGCATTGTTCACATATTCGAATATCAAAGCTGGAGTGCGTGACATCGGATCCTTAACCACGTCTCGCAACGATATCACGTTCACACCGTTGCGAAGATTTTCCAAAATTTTAATTTCTCTTTTAATTTTCTTCTTCTTTACTGGCTTTAAAATTTTAATTACCACACACTCGCCTTTGCTCATGTCCATGCCTTCGAACACTTCACTGTATTTTCCACGACCAAGCTTGCGAATTAGATGATAATTATCAATATCACCCCACTCGATTGTATGAGCTTCGTAATCCCAATATTCACGAGGTTTTTGAAGATTCACATCTGCATAAACCTGAGCACGACTGACAACGGACATCACTCAGAAAAAAATACAAAATCTTTCAACACTCTGAAAAATTTAAATATATTTAATTTCATATAAAACACAAAAGCTGCTGTTTAAAACGCCAACCTTGCTAATATTATAATGCAATAATAAACTGCTCAAATCTCAAAAATTATATATTCAATACAGTGTTGAACTTTTTATTTTGTTTTGTCAACCAAAAATATTAACAATTATTATTATTGAAGGAACAGTAAAAAGATTTACAAAAATCTAACCGAATATAACATATTATCATTTAATAAATAAACACTGCCCATGAAATGGAAAAATTGCAAAAATATAAAACGGTCGAAGTATTTTAAAGTAAATAATAACAATATCTCACATACATTACAAGCTTTGACGAGAAAAATTAACAAAATTTTCTATATAATATGTAAATATTGAATGTCCTTTGAATAAGCATGCTACAGCGTTAAAATAAATTATTAATTAATATGTATTCTGCTGATAACGACAAAATTAACTTCATACCCTTTTACAACATATTGCTTTTACAAAACAATAAAATGATATAATAAAAAAACAGTTCTATTAAAAAAAGTTTAAATAAGTAAGTAATAACAAATTTTCATGCAAAATTAATAATAAAAATAATGTTATACCGACAAATTCCACGTAATCGTAAATATGACACTGCTACGAAGAATAACAAAATGGAGTCTACGATAGTATGACAATTTGAAATTCAAGCTATGCCGCAAAAATAAATTTTATTGATAATCTGGAGATGAATAGAAAATGAATGTCATGAAATTTTATGATTTACGTCAATTATTTAATAAAACTTTCAATTTTATTCCATATGATATTAAATTAAATTTAAAATGCTTTTATTTTACATCAGAAAAATGATTTGTCACATTCATTACAATAGAATTTTTAAATACTATAATTTATTATAATATACATTACAGTATAATGTTTTACACAGTATATTTATTTAATAAAAATTACAAAAGATAATAATATTTTACCTAAAGAAACAATAATTATTGCATTAATAAACTGTTTGAATCGAATATCATTTTAAGCATTTGTGAAAAGCGGCATACAGATTTGATAATTCAACTACTTGTCGTTATTTTGTGCTTAAAATAAAATATGTTGCGATATCACTGCATAACGTATCATGAATATGAAATGTTTTAATGAAACACAATAAAAGTCATAATATGCGTGCAATAAAGAAAAGATAAACTTGACAATTTTGTTTATATACTGTAATTAATATTTCTTCGTTTTTCCCATCTGTTTCATATATTATTGGCGAATAATTTTGTAAGATATTTTTTGTTTTCAAACGTTTTAATATTAATTTTTGAACAAATTTAGATATTAAGCATAACTTATGAATTGCTTAGTTACTCAGATCCATGTTTCTTTTTTTTCTGTTTATAGACATTATTATGAGTTTTTTATTGCATTAATGTCAAAGTTGATTACTTAGCTGTAACAAAATTGCTGTAAAAGTTGTTTTAATTACCAATTAGTTTATGTATAAATAGAATTACTGTTTACTTTTTGGTTTGTATGTTATGACTTTGTGAAGGTATTGAATCGATATTAGGTAGTGTTTTTTGAATTGCTTAAAGTGATTTAAAATTAAGAAGAGCAGTTAGTTGGCAGATATAAATTATATAAAGTACTGAATTTTTTAAGCATTGCAACCTTAATTCAGAGATTTTCTGCTCATTTGTAAATCATTAAAATATATGTTTGTGTGCAGTGATACCTATTTAAAATTATATTATTATAAGTATCATTTTAGATTTAATTACGTTTCGAAATGAACATCTCTGTGATAAATCTATTTTTTAATGGCACTAAAATTATGGGCTATCGTCAGTTCAATAGCGCTCGATTTCTACACAAATCTTCAACGTATTTCGCTACACAGGTTAATTCATTTTGACCGGTATTGGGATTTTTGTATAATTTCTTAAGTTTTAAAGGTTCCAATCAGTCGTTTTGAGTTAGATAAATTTTTGCCTTATGATGCTTTGATTCAGCGTTTGGATATTGTTCGTGAGCGGTAAGTGCAATTTTTAGTTGTGTTGTTCACTTCTATTTTTTTTATGCATGATATTTAAAGACTTAATCGGCCTTTGACATTAGCGGAAAAAATATTGTATTCTCATTTGGATGATCCTGAAAATGCAGAAATTGTTCGAGGTAGTTCTTATTTAAAGCTTCGACCTGACCGTGTAGCAATGCAAGATGCAACTGCTCAAGTTTGTGAATTGTTTGTTTAATAATAAAAAAAATGTTTTTTGAATTCATCTTTTATGATGATAGTTTTCTTTTAACAGATGGCAGTTCTTCAGTTTATATCATCGGGTTTGGATAGAGTGAGTGTGCCTACAACTATTCATTGCGATCATTTAATTGAAGCGAACGAAGAAGCAAACAGCGATTTAAAACGAGCGAAGGTGAATTTTGTTATCAAATATTAAAACGCATTTTAATAAATTCTATGCTCAGGATGTTAACGCAGAAGTATATGACTTTCTAAGCTCCGTTGCGGCCAAGTATGGTATTGGATTTTGGCATCCTGGTAGTGGGATAATTCATCAAGTAATTTTTTCTGTTTATTATTTGCATTTTACATCAGCATAGAAAGTTCGAATACATTATAATATTCAACGTTTTCTGCTTTTTGTTTTATTATGTTTAAGTCGTTATTTAAATCTAAATAATTATTTCCATATTTAAATGTAATGCAACAGAATGCAATGTAATAATAATTCAGAATTCTAATAACATATATTTAGTTAGTCTACTAAAGCATTATTGATTGCTGAACTTAATAGTGGTTTTTTAGCAGATATGCTTTATTGCAATGTGTATATGTATATATATATATATATGTTAACTTGCAGATAATTCTTGAAAATTATGCTTTTCCTGGTTTGTTGCTGATTGGAACTGATAGTCACACTCCAAATGGAGGTTAGTATACAAAATTTTCTTTGGATGAATTTGAAACTTGCTTTTTTTGTATTTTGTGATATTAATTTTTTGTTATTACTTTTTAACAGCAAATTAATACTATGCGTATGTGGCTACTCATTATTCGTTTGTTCAAGAGAAAAATCGAATAATTTATAAACTGTTCAATTAGTGCCTTAAAATTAAAATTTTTTCTTCACATAAGTAAAGAATTTAAAATCCATCGTAAAAGGCTTAACAGATTTCACTTTGATGAATTGTAAATTGCTGTAGAAAAAGTATTTTTTAAAATAAATATGACTTTAATTTAGGAGGGCTTTGTGGCCTTTGCATAGGAGTTGGAGGTGCTGATGCTGTGGATGTGATGGCTGATATTCCGTGGGAATTGAAATGTCCAAAAGTTATGGGTGTCAAGTTGCAGGGAGAGCTTTCTGGTTGGACTTCACCAAAAGGTATTCTATTTTTAATCTGTTTTGATGAAATATGCATTTTTATTTGTTTTAGATGTGATTTTAAAATTGGCTGAAATTTTGACTGTTAAAGGCGGGACTGGATACATAATAGAATATTTTGGCCCTGGCGTTGATTCTATATCTTGCACTGGTTGATTTATTTTTATTTTCTGCTTTTCTACTTTCTAAATATAATGCAATAATAATTTGTTTATTAGGTATGGGAACAATTTGTAATATGGGTGCAGAAGTGGGTGCTACTACTTCTGTTTTTCCATTTAATAATCGTATGAAGCGTTATTTAGAAGCGACTGGTCGTGAAGGTAAGCAGCACTGACAAATGCCTTTTTTGGAGAATGTGTGAAATGTTTAAATATTGTTGACTTGATCATGGTCGATTTAGGAATAGCGACTGTTGCTGAGAAATGCAAGCATCTGTTCACTTCTGATGCTGGCGCTGGATATGATCAGTTAGTGGAAATAAATTTATCAGAGGTTGAGAATTTGACTGTTAAAAATTGACATTAAACCTTTGAAGATCAATAAATTTGAATATAATTTTATTTAGCTGGAACCCCGCATTAACGGACCGTTCACTCCAGATCTTGGACATACAATTCACAACTTGGGTCAGCACGCCCGTGAAAATGGCTATCCTTTGGAAGTTAAAGCAGGTAAATTTGATAGAGCTATTATTTATTTTTTTTTAATTTAAATATTTAAAATTTTGTTTTGTTTTTTTTTTAATTTTTATTAAGGACTTATTGGAAGCTGTACCAATTCAAGTTATGAGGACATGACTCGAGCGGCAAATGTAGCCCAACAAGCGGTGGAGCACAATTATAAAGCGAAATCGATATTTGATGTTACACCCGGTTCTGAGCAGATCAGGGCGACAATGGAACGTGACGGGCTGACTGAAACGTTCCGAAAAATTGGCGCCACAGTCTTGGCTAATGCTTGTGGTCCTTGTATTGGGCAGTGGAACAGAAAAGATGTTCGCAAAGGAGAAAAAAACACCATTGTCACCTCGTATAATCGTAACTTCACTGGTAGAAACGACGCCAATCCAGCTACACATGCTTTTCTTGCATCACCGGAAATTGTGACGGCAATAGCTTTGGCCGGAAGGTTGGATTTTGACCCTACAAGAGACTATCTGACCGCTAATGATGGTAAGATTTTGGTGTTTTTTGTAGTTTTAAATTGAGGAAGAAATAAAAAAATTCAGGAAGGAAATTTAAACTCAAAGTACCAGTTGGAGAAGAACTTCCATCCAAAGGATTCGATCGTGGTCAAGAAACTTACCAAGCACCTCCGGCTGATGGTTCTGCAGTGAAGGTTGTCGTTCAGCCCAATAGCAAACGACTTCAACTGCTTAAAGCTTTCGATAAATGGGATGGAAATGATTTTGAAGATATGCTCGTGCTTATTAAGGTTTTAATTTTAAACATATCTTACAACATAACATGATGTCAAATTAATTAATAAATTTGCACATGTAAAAATTATTTCAAAAAAGTTGAAATTATACATTTTCATTTTCTTCATAGAAATAATTTTATATTAAATGATAACACTTTATTTTCTTTAATCATTTGTTGTTTTTATGCTTTGATATATGTTCATGAAAATTATTTTAGATTAAAGGCAAATGTACAACTGATCACATCAGTGCTGCGGGACCGTGGCTTAAATTTCGTGGACATTTAGACAACATATCTAATAATATGTTCATTGGGTATGAGAAGAGGATTATTTTTTTTTATTTATGTTAAATTAATTTTTTTCAAGAGCTATAAACGAAGAAAATGGAGAGATGAACAAAGTTAAAAATCAGCTGAGCGGTCAATGGTCCAGTGTACCAGAAGCGGCTCGATTTTACAAGGTGAATAATTTTTGGATTGAATGTGCATTTTTGGTACTTTTATATTTTACTGTAAATATAAATATTATGTATTAGGCTAAAGGTAAAAAATGGATAGTGTTTGGAGAGGAAAATTACGGCGAAGGAAGCAGCCGGGAGCACGCCGCTTTGGAGCCACGTCATTTGGGAGGTCGTGCGATTGTAGTGAAAAGTTTTGCCCGAATACATGGTAAATTTTATTTATCACAATCAAATTAATACAATCAATTAAATTAAATTTCGTGCAAATAATGTACTTTTTTGTAAATTTTTGTAAATTTATTTATTTAGAAACGAATTTAAAGAAGCAAGGAATGCTTGCTTTGACATTCGTGAATCCAGCAGATTATGACAGAGTTTTGCCTACAGATAGTGTTTCTCTTGTCGGATTGAAAGATTTCAAACCAGGGAAGGTGATTTATTTTAATTACTTGTTTTTCAGTTCTTTGTGCTTATTATTTTCCATTTAATCGTATATTATTTAAGCCACTGAAGTGCATTTTGAAGCATCGAGATGGAAGTACAGATGAATTTCTGCTTAACCACACCTATAACGACTTACAAATCGAGTGGTTTAAAGCTGGTTCAGCACTGAATTATATGGCTGCGAAGCGCAAATGATAATTCATTTATTATTCTGGTCATTATAAGTGAAAAAATTTTTTAAATTCAGTTTCAACCGGTAGCATCAATGCAGTTTAGAAATTCTGATCATTCGTTCTTTTCTGAATGTTCAGTGAAAGTAATCATGTTTGTGAATCATTTCATCTTCCAACATTTTTGAACGAACGTGATGGAATGGAAAACTGTTAAGTTCAAATTTAAAATGGAATTTTTTAAATTCTTTCGGAAAAGAATAAAAGTTTCTCTTCTGAATCTCTTTTAATTATCGTCAAATGACTTGATCGCAATGAACAAATGATAATAAATATTTAAATCGAATTGTGAAAAATTTTTTTACTACAATTTATATTGAAGAAAATTGGAATGAAAATCTTAAAATTAAAAAAATTATTTTATGAATAAGATTTCTGCCACATATTATTATGGAATTGAACTTTTTTATCATTATTACTGTAATACTGGATCAAATTTGAATGTTATTTTGTAGAATACTTTATGAAATGTAAATTTTTTTTAATAATATAGAGGTATTTTATAGGTGATATAATTATGCATTAAAAATTTTGCGTAAAGTAAGATTTGATTTTGAATGAAGATTTTGAAGTGCTTTACACTTGTTTAGTAAATAAAATGTCCGAATTATCAGCGATGATGATTCGGGGTTTTCGCAGCTTTGGTCTTGAAGAAAAAGGGCAAACTATTAAATTTCAAAAACCTTTAACTTTGATTGTTGGTTCAAACGGCAGTGGAAAGACGGTATATGTTATTATTGAAAGCTTTTGTAATTTTTATCGTTCGCATTTTGCAATTTTAGACTATTATTGAATGTTTGAAGTATGCAACAATTGGTATTTTACCACCAGGTGGAAGAGGAACAATTTTCATACACGATCCGAAAGTTTGCCAATTCAGAATTAACATGTATTGATTGATTTGTGTTATGATTTTGCTGTTCATAGATTGCTAATTTACCAGAAGTGAATGCCCAAGTGAAACTGAAGTTTACTGATACATTAGGCGCTACTGCTGTAGTATCTAAATCGATGACTTGCTATCAGAGAGTAAAGTTGAACAATAGATTTTCTTGTTGCTGCATTTTATGTTAAGAAGAAATTTTTTTAAGAAGAACAAAATGGAAAGTCGTAGCTTGGACGGAACTATTCAAAGAAAAATTAACGGACAGGTGAGAATATTTTGTCATTTTACTTTTAATTTTTACTGTTCATTATTTTTTATAAAATATTAAATTTAGACTACAAGCGTAAGCATGAGATGCATGGATATTGAAGCGGAGGTATGAGCGGTGTCAGTTTTACTGAGTTGACGAACAGTCGTTTAGATGGTGAATTTGCTTGGCGTTTCTAAACCAATTCTAGACAATGTAATTTTTTGCCATCAAGAAGAATCAAATTGGTTTGTCTGTTTGAATTTAATGTTGTGATTTATATTTCTTTATTACAATATTGCATTTTTATTTTACAATAATTGTTAAAAATTTAGGCCTCTTTCTGAACCAAAATTGCTGAAAATGAAGTTCGACGAAATTTTCAGCGCTGTGAAGTGCGTTATTAATTTTCATATTATATTTAATATTTACTTTTTAGCATTCTGAAAGTAGTTTAGAGAATGTTTCAAATCTAGAATTCTAGAATTTGTTTTTGTTATTTTGTTTTTTGATTAATTTGCAGACAACTAACTGACAAGTGCATAAAAGAGTGAACCTGAAGATCAAAGTAAATTTTTTCAGGTACACAAAATGCGTAGATGAAATCAGAAGGATCAACAAAGGAAATGTAATGAATCATCTTTGAATTATGTGTTAATTTATTTTATTTAGAAAAAATCCTTTTTAGAAAGTACAAATATTGGAATGCAAAACTGAATTAAAGCATTTGGAGCAAAACAAAACCAAAGCATCTGAAGTGATGGAAATTTTTAATTGCTTATTATTGAACGTTGTTTTATATCACGGTTGTTGTTGTTGTTGCAGGTTAAGCAAGCGCTTCAGTCAAACGAATTAAAATTGAAATCTATCAATGATGATTTGAACGTATTAAATGGTGAATTGGAAAAGATGAAAGTTTATCTGGAAAATGTGACGAAAGTTAGACAAGAAATTGTGGAATTAACCACTAAATTAGGTAGTCGTGTTGAAATTGTTCAAATTTATTTATGACATTGAAAAGAAATTTTTATTCAAAAAAATATGTATATATATTTCTTGTTCTTTTTCAAGATAATGTGAAAAGTCAGATGCAGATACACAAATCAACTGCCGATAGTCTTCGCAGAGGCATTGGTGAATTGTTTAAAGGTTCCGAATCAGAGCTCGATTATGAAATTGCTACTTTTGAAATGAAAATTCAAAAGGAAAAAGAATCATTGTCACAGGTGCTATTTGCTAATTTTATAAATATGCACTAAATATATTACGTTTGTTTTTTACAGCTACAACTCGAAATAGAGAACAATGATGAACAGTTGATTGACAGATGTAAGCAACGGGATGAAATAATTTCCCATGAAAACAAGCTCAAATTAGAAATTGAGGTATTAAAAATTTTGAAATTTTTATTTATTTTTTATTTTTTAAATTTTATTTCAGTATTGGAATGGAAAATTAACAGAATTTGATTCTCAAATTTCAGTCATGTGTTCCAAAGCGAATATTCCAAGTATAAAATTACATATTATTTTCCGTTTATTTTACGCCATGTTTCTTTTGCTGCTCTTCAGACACTTATGGTAACAATGTAGCTTTGCAAGATATTCGGAAATATTGTCAATCGCAGGCAGATTTTTTGAAAACCAAAGAAGTATGTAATAAAAATAATAATAGTAATTTTTTGTTTCATATCTTATTTTTATATTATTTTCAGGATGAATATAGTTGCCGTTTGAACGAATTAAAGCAAGAAATTTCAGATGTAGAAATTAAGAAAAAATCCGAAGAAAGAAACATGGGCGTTTTGAAAGAGCAGATAGAAAATTGCAAAAGTGAAATCAAGAAAATTGAGGAGCAGCTTCTTCAAAGCAAAACTGCTGTCGACGAGTTAATTTTTGTTATGAAATTATTTGTTTGCAATGTTGTTTGTTTGTTTGTTTGTTTGTTTTTGAATAATTCACTTATCCAGATTGGATGCACTTGCGGAAGAATTGAAATCAGTGAATGAACAGATTGAAGTGAAAAATCAGTTCATTTCCGCTTCGAGAATGAAAGATGAAATTGAAGAATTGACCCGTTTCAGCGAACGCAAGCATACTGAGGTTAAAAAATTGATTTAATTAAAATTTTACCAAAAAATTTCAATTTTCGAATTATAAATTGTCGTTTAATTATGTCAGATTAACGATTTGAATGACCAGTTGAAGAAAGTGAAACAGCACAGCGCGGCAGAAATGCAGTTGGACATGTGGAAAAGAGAGAAAGCGGCCAAATTGAAAGCAGTTGAAGAGCTGATGGTAAAGCACGAAAAATTTTTGAGCACGCATTTTAAGCATACACCGAACGAATTGCTTTGGTTAGTTTGTTGTTACTAAATTTTTTTTTCAAAAGTTATTCGTATATATAGATATATGTTGTTTAATTTTTAGTTCAGAAATGACAAAGTACGTTGAAAGCAAACATGTTGAATTGACGAAATTAAATGCAGAAATGGAAACGTTGAATTCAACAGCGCAAAATTGTACTGAACAGTTGAACTTGAATGACGAAATGATCAAAGAAAAAACTAACGATTTGGAAACTTACAATAAAAAAATAGCTGCTGTAATGAGGCAAAATGAATTTTATTATAATATTTTTTTGTAATTTTACTTTGACCAAGGCATGCGACGGAGATCCGAGCTCTTACAACAGTGTGCTTTTGAATGTGACAGAAAATATTGAAAAGCTTCAATTGGAAAAGGGAAATATTGGTGGAACGGGATTTTTGTATAAAAAATATGTAAAATATTTGAAAAAGAATCCATGTTGCCCGGTTTGTCATCGTGATTTTCCATCATCCGAAATTGTCGACTCTGTTATTGACGAAGTAATTGAAGATGTCTAATCTATCTGATTTTGCATTGCATTTTTCATTTTTTAAATTTACTAATTTTTCTAGTTGAACGAGACGATCACCAATTTGCCCAACAGAGAACAGTCTTTGATTTCCAGTCTTCGCAGTCAAGAGACTCGGCGGGATACGCTTGTTGGATTGAAGCCGCTTTTTGATATTGTGCAGAAATTGGAATTGCAAACGATCCCGGATTTGGAAAAGGAACGAAAATTGTTGATCGAAAAGAGTGAATCTGCTTCTCAACAACTGCGTCAGGTTTGCAAATAATAATAATAATAATAATAATAATAATAATCACGTTTAGCATATTCTTTTTCGTCTTCTTTTCAGTGTGAAGCGCGTTGTAAAATAGCAGATGAAGAATATCGTCAAGCGTCGGCGATATTGGTGGATGTTATTACTCTTGATTCGTTTTTGCAATACGAAAGATCGCTGTGTGAAAAGATTGCTCATCAAGAGGAATTTTTGAAAGCGTCTGGCATGACGATGTCGTCGGAAAATTTACAACAGAAGATCGAAGATGTGCAGGTAGAGATTAGGGGTGTGGGGTGGAGGAAAACGTGTGTTGATTGTAATTATGTTTGTTTTGCTTTTTTTTCTCTTTTTTTCAGAATATGCTGAGCGAAAATGAAGCCATGTTGCAGTTGAAACGCAAAGAACAATCCAAGCACAGGGATATGTTGCAGAATCTTCGAGACTGCGCGCATCACCTTACTGAGAAAAAGCAACGAGTGTTGAATCAGATGCAGCAAAGTGCCAGTTTGCGTGAATTGGAGTCCAGCAGACGAGCTGAACTGTCTCGTCTGGAGACGAACTTCACCAATGCCGAGAAGCAGGTGGAAATCTTGGGACGGCAGTTGAACGAACGCATTTTGGAGTTGGATAGTTTGCGGCAGAATTCGGCGGAAATTTTGGAACCGTTGAAGAGTGGGGTGGAAAATTTGACCGATTCGTTGCGTCAGTTGGACCACAGTGCTGACCACTTGAAGCAATACAACGCCGGCAAGTTCGAAAGTCAGCTTGAACAGCTGAAGCAGAAAAGAATGGAAAATGAGCAGATTATCCACAGCTTGGAGATGAGCAAAGCGGATACAGTGAACAAATTGCAGATTATGCAGAAGGACGTGGTTCGTGCTGAGATGCGGAGGCGGGATTTGCACGATTTGAAGAAGTTGCTCGGCGAAGAAGCAGCCCAGTGTCGACTGGCTGCCGAGGCGCACCATTTGCAGACGGAGCTCGATTCGAAAATGGTACCGTCCGGCGATACTGATTTCGACACTGTCAATGAGGAGTATTGTAAAAAGTTGAAAATTTCTCACGAATTGATTGGAAAAAAATCTGAATTGGAACTGACCATCGACCGACTTCGAGGCGAACTGGAGTCCAACATGTACAAAGATGCGGATGTGAAATGGCGTGACAAGATGATTGCTCATGTGACGTTGGAGCACGCTCAGAATGATTTGTACCATTACGCGAACGCTTTGGAACAGGCGATTATGCAATTTCACAAGATTAAAATGCAAGAGGTGAACGCAATTTTGAAAGATCTTTGGGAAGCTGTTTACCAAGGCTCGGATGTGGACTATATTGAAATCAAATCTGAAGAAGATCTCCAGGATAATTTTGGCAAACGGCGCAATTATAACTACAGGTTGTACATTGATGATGATGATGATTATTATTTTTTTTTTATTAAATTCATTTCTCAGGGTGGTGATGCATGTTGGAAAGGAAGTGTTGGACATGAGAGGACGTTGCAGTGCCGGTCAAAAGGTTCTGGCGTCGATAATTATTCGAATCGCTTTGGCAGAAGTGTTCTCGACGAATTGTGGCTTCATGACTCTCGATGAGCCGACCACGAATCTCGACAGCAAAAATAGCGCCAATTTAGCACGGGCGTTGGTCGATCTGCTTCGGGTGAGATCGTTGGAAAAACACTTCCAACTGATCTTGATCACTCACGATGATAGTTTTGTCGAACAAATTACACGATTTTGGCCTGTTGAAGTCTTTTACAGGGTGAAGAAAAACGACGCAGGATGCAGCAAGCTCTACGAAGAGACTGTAGACAAGTTGGATTAATCTTTTCAAATTCCATCTGTTTCTGGGGAACTTTATCTCAAAATGAGTGAAGCAAAAAGAAGCAATTCTTTTTTTTTATTTGTTTTATATATAACTAACATTAGATGGTTTGACTTTTGAAAAAAAATTATTTTTTTCATTTATTCAACAGTTCACTTAACGAAATAAATAGCAGAAATAATGTTCTTTAAAAAAGTTAACAATTTATGTTCAGTATTATTTTCTGTTTGTTTTCTACAACTACTTGCTATCTGTTGAAAAGCATTTTCTACATTTTATATTATATTTTGTTTCATAAAAATAAATTTCATTTCCACCGTTGTAATATCATGAAATGTATGTACAAAGTTCAGTGTAAACTTTGTGTGATGAAATAACATTTTTGAGATGAAATATTATTATTCGGATAAATTCTTTACATATTATAAATATATCATTTGCGAGACATTGAAACAACCAGAAATTGCTGCGTAAACTGTGTACAGTCGTTGATTTTATAATCAAAAACACATTTAGAAGGATCTGCAATTGCACTTTTTATTGTTTGCCAAAAAAGGCACTTACGTTGAAAGTAAGTTGAATTTAATGAAACTTTAAATTGTAAAATTTAAAGTTAACAACACTTTCTGATGGTAAGCATTTTAATCTTGAACTACATTCAACGTTCAAAATGATGAAAAGAGCAAGTTCATCAATGCAAAGTGTTTCTCAGGCGAATTGAATTGTTGCTCTTACTAAATATAGCTGGCATACAGCCAAGAAAATAATTAGAATTGAAAAAAATTGAAATAAGAAAAATTGAAGTCAAATGTTATTATGTAAATGTTTCAAATTCGCAAATTGACTGAAACAAGCCGATGCTATTCGTGCATGTAGATATTTCCAAAATTAATATTTCAGATAAAACGTAACGTTAGTTTCGAGAGCGTCGGTGGTTCAGTGGTAGAATGCTCGCCTGCCACGCGGGCGACCCGGGTTCGATTCCCGGCCGACGCAAATGCTTTTCCATGTGCTTTTTATTGAGAAATAATATTCAAATTTTATTATTGCCAAAATTAAAGCACTTTTGAATGAACTGTACAAAATCTTTTGTAAATATTAACTATGAGACATTCATTTATTGAACAGTATTTAAGATATTATTCATTTGAAATTACATGTTGCAATCTTAATTAAATAATCAAGTAAATCATTTTACATAGCTGTTATTACATGAACAAATTTGTATTTTGTATAAATATGTGCAATTTTGTATTTTAATAGTTGATTCTTTTGTTTTTTTTCAAGATTCACTGCATAAAACGCTTCGTTTGCAGTAGCAATGTAGCGTTATTATTGTTCGAATAAGTTTAGTTGTCTAATAACCCTGTCAACGGTTGTGTTTCGTTACATTTTGTTTCCTAAATTTAAACTATACTATACTAAATTTTAATTCTTTCATTCTATTTTCAGTGTTTTCTTTGAATTTTTTATTTTCAATAAAACAGTAATTTTACAAAAATTGAACATAACATGAAAATGTTTAATGTTTTGCAGATAGTATCTGACCAGTCATCTTTTGCAGCATTTCTTCGCCCATTTGCATATCAGTTTCAATAAGTAGACCGTTTTGAACAGTCCGGAGATTTGGATTGTGCAACTGAAAGCCGCCTAAATTTGGCAGTTTGAATCCACGTCGAAGCAGGTCGTTCAGTGATTGTTGCAATATTAGCTTCGTGAAGCCGGTGAGAATTGAGAACCGGGTCTCGTCGAAAGCCATTTTGTGTTTCAGAACTTGCGTGTCCAAATCTTCAATGACAGCTTCGCCGAATATTTGGCCATTTTTCATACGCAAGCTAACGTCGACAGAAAGATCAACCAGAACAACAAGCAGACGGTACATTTTCCTCTTCGACGTCGCGTAAAGGGTCAATATCCCGTCGGTCAGCAGATGGACACCGTTTGAATCAATCAGCACACCCGGCGCGTTGTTCGGCTGGTAGGTAAGCCAGGCTTGGTGTTTCGGGTATTTGGTCTTGAATTCGGGTACAACGGCGCCTAAGCAAAATTCCGCATCGCAGGGTACTTTGAGCAAGTCTTTGAAACCGTCGACTTTGTTCGGATCGAAGCCCAAATAGACCAAATTATCTCTGAACATTAGAAACAGCAACGAATTTAGCACATAATCCGAAATGAAGATGTTCAGCATGCGTTCACTGTTGTAAGAGGACAAGTTCATCGGTTTGGCTTGCAATGCTGAAACGCCGCCAGTCTTCCAGCAAACCGCTCCAGAGTGAAACGTGTCGATGTAGCTGGATTTGATGTTCGGCTTTGCAATTAAGCTCATGTTTAGCATCAAATTGGAAAGCACCTTTTCCCGTTGAGCTTGGTCCATTTTCATACCTGGAAAATTGAACAACGCACCAAGGGCTGAACCCAAATCGTCACTGGTGCTGTTGATATTCATCAGCGGATATTGCACTGGCAGAGTGTTGAAATAGGCGTTCAATTGTTTGTCTACCAAAGTTTTCACTTGTGAGCAAATCAACGAGCTTATACCGCCGTTGATGTGGTTGATTATTTGTTTTCTGAACAACGGTATGAATGGACCGTATTTTCCCGCGTTGTGGATCCGGAAATCCGTGAATCCGATACTAGCTTTGCATTCGGGTACGGAAAGTTTCAACGTGGCGTTAGGATTGTCGTTGTCCAACATCATCGCCAGATCGACTGACAAATTCTTGGCCCACAAATCCAACGGCGAATGGAGTTGTATCAGTCTAGAGCTGACACTCAGATTGCTGGCAATATCCGCGTCCAAGCCAGCCAAAATTACCCTGATGCGCGGCACGGGTTCCTCTTCAAGTCGGCAGTCGAACCGATCCTGTGCCTTGAAACGCTTCAACTTCATGCTCGAGATGTTCACATGACCGTGCAAGAACGGCTGCACAATGTCGCCGAAGCTCATCTGAGGTATTTGCTTTTTCAGAGCGTTCGATATTAGCGGCTGGAAAGTGGAGATCATTTTCGATGTGGTACGTACAACAACGCCCGGCTGGTCAGCTTGCATACCGTTGGCGATCTCTTTGCGCAAACCCCGCACCAGTAAGCCGCTAATTTGCGCACAAAGTCCAGCTAACAGGAAAGCGTTGAACAAGAAAAGTTCCACTCGCAACTTTGGCATCTTTTTTTGTTCTTTTCAAAAATTACCGAACAAACACCAGACACTCTGCTGTCCTGCTTTTACTTCAAATAGGCTCCTCATTTCAACAAGCCGCCTATATAGTGAGACAAAAATATCGAGCGCTGACCCGCAAACACAATTCTACGCTCCAATGCATGCAAGCATTGTGCACACCGCTGCTGCTTATGTTGTTTCCATTTTGGACTTCTTGTTTCAGTAAGTGACCATATAGAATTATTCAAATTAATCATGTCGATTACCAGACTAATAATGAGCAATTTTTCATATTGTTCAATATAATATAAACAACCAATGACATGTTTAATAAATTTAGTCTCATTTGAATGCACTGCTACTTCATCTGTGCAGCAAGTTGTAGAAGACCGAAGATTGAAAACATTCCTTTAAATTACTATTACATTTGCCTGGTTACCCAAAAATATTCAGTTGTTTTTCAAATCATCTATGTCAAAATGAACATTCGAATAACTGACAATAAAACTACGCATCCTTCACCTTTAGATTTTTAAATATTTCAATCAACAGTACCGTTCTTAAAAAACTGGTATCTGTTTTTTATTGAAACACAAAACATCTAAACTGTCTATTTTATTTTTTTAAATATTATCTGTATAAACTATTCATTTAATGCATACATTTTCTGACATTTACTTGAAGCATTTTCAAAACGAACAAGGGTTTTATTTTACTTGAAAATTCTTCATAAATTATTTAATAACCCATTATACTTGTGTTTATTTGAAATTTATCCATACACTTTATAATGTTTATTCTATTCAAAAATTTTTATCTAAAATATGTTTCCAATCACAATTCACACAAATCAGTTTTTAGGAATTATTTTACTGTACTCAACGTAAGAATAAAATGGATAAGTTTAAAACGGATGGTGCATTTTAATACGATTATGTAATACTGTTATATGAAATTTATTTAAAAATTATTTTAATATTGTTACACCTAATTAATTTTTATATTCAGTGTTTTTAATTAATTACTTTCGCGCACTATGTGATAGCAAGTTGTTAAATGATCCTTTGTTCTAATATACTGTAGTTTTACGGTAGAGGGTGGTTGAGAAATAAATTCTTACATTCCTGTTCAATTTCTGAAAGAGTTACTTCTTTTTTATAACGCTGCAACTTTTTGAATAAGGTTTTCATTATTTATTGTTTTTTATGTTTTTTTAGCTCCTTCCGGGAACAGTGCTCTGGGTAGTATGTTTTTGTTTGCATTTTTTTGTTTCTCTTGAGTTGAATTAAAGTAATGCTTACTTTTTTTGATTTCATATAATAATATAGATGAAATCAAATGATATATTTTATTTTATCAATAATTTTTCAGTTGTATTATACGCCACATACTTTCAGTTTGACATCAAAGTTGCTGTGAAATACATCTGAATTATCACTTCTTATTATTTATTTTATCACTGTTTTTAGCAATTTTGTGAGTTTTTTTTGAAAGATCTTCCAAAAAATATTTTTATCTTATTCTATATGAGATACATTAGTTGTAAAGGTATAATGCAGAACTGTTTGATTCTAGGTTTTGTGGAAAAAATATAAATATTCGTAGTGCTACGTTTGAAGATGTTTCAAAATTCAAATAAACCCCAGTACAGAGATTCTAGATTCAAGGTGATTATATATACATATATATATAGTTTATGTTAATTTTAAATAATACTGTTGAAGGGTACGGATGAACAGTGGCAGAAACTGTTGAAATCTAGTAGTACGATTTACGTTGGAAACTTGTCGTTTTGCTCAACAGAAGATCAAATTTATGCTCTGTTTTCTCGAGCAGGGGATATCAGAAGAGTAATTATGGGATTGGATCGAGAGAAAAGAACTCCTTGTGGATTTTGTTTTGTCGAGTAATTTTTTATTATACTCATTCTTATAATGAACTGCTTGATATAAAGCTTTTGGTATGCATAAGTTTATTTCTGAAAAGTTTATTTTTAAATTACCAGAATTCTAAATAAGTGAATTTGCTATTTTGAAGTGAATTTTATTTAATTATTTTTTTAAAATTTATCTACATCCCATTTTGAAACCATTTTACGTTAATAGCGGCTAACTGTATTCAGGTACTATGTTCGCGAAGATGCAGAAAATGCAATGAATTATTTGAATGGTGCTCGTCTAGATGATCGTGTTATTCGAACTGACTGGGATCCTGGTTTTACAGAAGGTCGTCAGTATGGGCGAGGAAAAAGTGGTGGACAGGTGAATGAACAGCTTTTTATCATAAATTGAATTTAAATTTTATGTTAGCTCCTGCCTTTTAGGTTCGAGATGAATTTCGTACAGATTACGATCCAGATCGTGGTGGTTGGGGAAAGTTCGCTTTGAAACATAAGTAAAATATATTTTACCATTGGCGTAGTGTCGCTTATGACTAATCGTGGAATTGAAAAGCCTGCATTTTGATAAGCATTTGCTATGAGAATATGTTTTTTATAGGTTGTGAAAATCACTGCGTCACTGGTGAGAGCAATATGCTGAACAGTTTATGTATGTTAAGTTTATAAAATTTATATTTTTGTTTGCTGTTTGTTGCAAAAACGCTTGTTGTAGATTACGTGCTTAATACTTTTGTCGTTTATTTTCTTTTGAAGTAAACATTACTGAATATTTTTGAAAAAAACTTACTGAATTATTGAATGTGTTCCATGAATCGGTTTTTGAAAGTAAGAGCTGAATAAAATAAGTTTTTAACATCAGTATTATGAGTATGTATGCTGTGATGTATGAAATTTTATTTTTCATAGGAGAGCATTTTGACACTAAACAGATAATTTTAAATGAACATGATAAATTAGTGAAGTATGGAAAATAAGCCCTGGAAAGAAATTGAATTGTTCCATTCGTCATAATAATCAAGTTATGTTAATTGCTGCTTTACTTTTTCCAGTTACTGAAATTCTCAAATTGTGATACTGTTCGATTAGAATATTAATTATTTGTCTGCAAAAGCATCAACAAAATTTCTTTCAATATAGCAACTGTTCAAAAGCATTTATGGGTAACAAAAAATTTCACAGACCGAATACCATCACCACAGTCTTGAATGATAATTGTTTGAATCACAGTCATCATTACTTTTACAGTTCAGTATACAGTTACAGTTCACAGTTAACTAACTGTCATTTTACTACAAAACAGAAATACGTGACTTTCATTTCAATGATCATCACAATGAATATTATCAGATTTTGAAGTCGTGTACCTTCGCCGAAAAGCATGTATTAAATTGCTGTTGACGTTTTAATTGAGCAATCTTTTCAAGCCAATTAAGTAAAATTGAAAAAAATTATTTCCTCAACTACCAAGTTGTATTGCGTTTTGTTTGTCACTTCGCATTCAGAGTACATGATTTTTTGGTCAAAGCAATATATTTTAAATTTGTTATGGAGAATGTACAAATTTTTATGGCTTAAAAATATACACTCTCAGTGTTAGACTGGTTTGCTGTTCAGTGTTTAGTGAGAAATCTTTACATCACTCACTAATTTATAGCATATTTGTGAATTTACAGCGTATTTCAACATCTGTTCATGTAGATATGAAATTATAGACAAATAGTAGCTGTCATTTCAAATGTATTAATAATGGTTAAAAAAATAAAATGAAGAAGAAATACAATTTCAAAAGTATGTACAGTAATACTGTCAGGAACGTTAATGGAAGTTAAAATAAATAGCAGTGTCACTTTGATAACGAATTAGGAATAAAAGTTTAGATACTGTTTTATAAATTTCCACTTTTTACGTTTTTAAATAATATTTTATCAATGATAACAATAATTTTCACATAGTTTATACAAGTAAAATTCTGAGTTTTTACTAAATATTTCTGACTGCATATATAAGACAAACATTCTGGTGCCCTTGAAAATAAATCTGCTAATTTATTTTTAACTAATTAAAAAATCAATTTCATCAGACCGTTCACTAATTGGTGATATTTGATTTGCCAGATCTGGTAAACTGTTGTTGACCTACTTCTGCGTCTGCAATAAAGTGGAATAAAATTGAACCTGACCATCTTTATTTTAGACGAAAATTTTAAATTCGAAATGAAAAATAAATAAATAACTGGTCCACTTGGAAAGATTTTTTCACTATAAAGTGATTCAAGTTTTTGTTAAATGTAAAAATTGATTCATTTATAAACTACACAATTATTATTTTTATCTGGAAAAAATTTTTGTACTACAGATGGTTTTTAAGATTCTTTTAATTTAGGCATATTTATTGGATTTAATTCCTAAAATAATTTATAATCTTTAAAAAGTATTAAAATTTAATGAAACCAAACAGCAAACAAAGAGTTTAAGTATTATTATTTGTGACGTGAATGAAATGTCAGATTCAAAATAATGAAAATTAGGTTCAATTATATGACGCCAACAACCGCTGCATTCAGAACGGCTTTAGGTTTGCTTGTGAGGACACTCAGATTTGAAAAGATACAAAAGTGCGCGGGATTTGTGAAATGAGCAAGCGGGTCATTTATACTTCACCGACTAAGCCTAGTGAAATTCTCCAGGCGGACAAGGAGAATATTGACCCGAATATGAATCGACGTCTTCCACGAAAAAAGCACAGCAAAAGTCGACTTGCTCTTTTGAACGTTAAGAATACTACTCGAGTGCTGCCAGTTCGCCGGTCGTTGCGCTTTGCAAATGAAGCGGCTGAAGTGCCACCAGAGCAGTCAGAGAATAACGATAAGAAGGAGTCTAAATCTCGTGTATGTTAATTTTTTTATTTCAATTACCAAATTTGTTATTTGATCATTTTTGTAGAAATGTCGTCTGGTAAAAAGCCAACCGCTTTCTGATCAAAGCATGAAATCCGAATGATGTGATTGTGGCACTTATTTACTTATTTCAAAGTTTCACTTTGCCATCCACTTTTAAAACTCATCTTTTATGAAATTGTTTTATCAGCATTTCATTTGATATTTATTATTATACACTTTTTAATGTTTTGTGTTTGCCGCATTTTTTTCATGCGGCTTATTTTTCCTATTTAATCTCATTTCATATATAATATACAAATGTCATTTATATTTTACTCGATACAATGGCCCAGTAAACATTGAAAATAAATTTTTTGAATTGTTAATGTTCTAGTATACTTTTTACGTGTCTATCATTTGTACTTACGGTAATACGAGCGAGAAAATTATTTTTCAAATATATTTGTTTGATCAGCAATTGTGCTATGGAAACATCGAGCTCTTTTAATGCCGACTACAATAATTCTGCTTTGTTTCGAGGCGACACTGATTTTACACGGGCAATCCATAGTATGATTAAGGCAGTGATGTTTCGTGATGTAAGTCAACTGTTGCTGTGTTTATAAATTAATCTGCTTGTAAAATAATGTACAATTTACTTGAATGGTGTAAGACTGGGACAGTTTTCTTCACTGAAAATGGAATGAAAATCACAGTTGAAGATTATCAGTATGTTCAAGCGAATGTATTTGTGCAACGGGCGATGTTCAACGATTACGTTTTGGTTGGAAGCGGTATCGACTTTCGAATCAAGTTGCCGATGCTTTGTGTAAATCGTTTTCACATATCTTTTTGGTTTTTCAAATTTAAGCAGCCTTTTAAGGAATGTTTGAATTTTCTTGGCTCTTCAACTAGTGGCAACGGTCCACGATTGGAACTTTCCTACATGCGAGATGGTGCACCTCTGCGACTCATGTAAATGTTTTTTTATCTACATTTATATTTTACTAATTTCAAGTTGACTGCCGATTTAGACTAGAAGAATGTGGTGTCGTTACTGACTGCAGAATTAAAACGTTAAGACCAGAAGATTATGTTGAATTTGATTTTTCAACTGATAAAATAACTTGTAAAGTAATCATGAAGGTATTCAATTTGTCATCATTTCAGACATTTCTTTGTAATATGCGTTTGCAATTCAGCCTGATTTTCTCCGAGATGCGTTTCTTGACGTAGACAGTAGTTCTGAGTATTTGGAATTGAAAATCGATGCGGGTAAAGGATTCACCATTGCAGCCACTGGTCCAACCGGAGATGTGAAAGTACAACTAGAGAACTTTTTCTTGGTTTAATTTAATTCTTGATTTTTTAATTTTTAGACAGAATTTCCACGCAATTCAGATGTCATAGAAGTATTTTCTTGCAGTGAATCACAACATCGAAAGTAATTTCACAACTAATTGAAATAACGTTTTCTTTTACAGTAAGGTTGTGAAAAGTAGGTGTACAATTTTTGTCTTGTTGCAGATTTCGCATGAGTTTACTGAAGCCGGCAGTGAAAGCATTGCAGTTGGCTAACAAAGTTTCAATTCGATTAGATAACAAAGGGTTTTTATCTATCCAATACATGATCGATTTTAATGGCGAGACTAGTTTTATAGAGTTTTTTGTAAGAAAATTGGAGCAATTATAAAATACTTTTTGTTTGCAATAATTCAATAATTAATTACTTTATTTATTTAATAATTAACGAAAAACTTTTTAAACAAACTGAAATATTTTTGCATTTTAGTGTGCTCCTGAGGAATGTTCACCCAGTGAAGAATCATCATCACAAGAATGAGCATTAATCACATGAGCTTCATGAAGAGTGAAACGAAAAATTTTTTTCATTTGAATTTGTAATTGTGTTTTGCTACTTATTATTTAAAATAAAATATTACTTTGACATTTGTATTTATTTGAGTAAGTTAATTTAATTTCAGCTTTTTTAAATCGTGACATTTGAACATTATTGCGATTTATTCATTGTATCACAACACACATTGTACTGAATTATTAATTTGCAATAGAACACTATCAGCAGTGAAAGAATTATTATTTTATAATGATAATTTGAGCTTTTTGGAACGACAAAAGTTGTTATTGTTTCACTGTGATCAATCATTGTTGCATAAGATGTGCATTTGAGAACAGAATGTTGAACAGAGATTTACACGATGCTACAAGACATTTGCTTTAATGATCAACTAATGCAAAATTTGTTAGCTTAAAAGCAATGCAATATTCAGCTTACACATTATAAAAAAATAAAAAAAAACAAATTTGGAACGCAATATTTCTATGCGATGGGACAGACTGTTGCTGTATTGCGTAACCTTGTTCTTTGCTCTGAATACGTCACAAGAAACTGACACCGCCAGTGACTTCCCAATAGCTTCTATATTTTGTGGCCAATTTCTGTTCTGAATATTTATTACTGAAATATACGACTGCCGAAAATATACAGAAGAAAAGATTGAAAATTGAGAAATGAAGTTTTCATTGCTTCATTATTTCATTATTATTATTACTATATATGATTACAAAAATAATGCTGTTTTGGCAGTTAAAAATGATGAGCAGAAGAATCCAGGAATTGTGATGCGCATCAATCGTCTTGGAATTGATTACGTTAAACGACAAGCTTTAGATATATTTCGCAGTCAGATGGCACTGATCGACTGGAATGCAGCTTTAAAAAGCATGATGTTGGTGAAATTGCCATTAATCGACGCTCGACTGATTCACCTCAGTCCTGCCAGTAAGTTTGATTTTTCAGTCCTCTCTCCTTCTTCATTACGCCTAGCAGTCACTAATATGGACATGGCTGTACAGTTGAGTGAACGATGGAATTTGCTCAGCTTTTTAACGCCGAACGATCAGGGGGCATCAGTGGTTTGTTATGTAAAATCATTGCAAGTACTGTTGGACGTTGAACTGTACAGGGCACGAAATGGAAAAGGAATTCAGCTGAAGACCGGAAATTGCGTCGCTACATCTGAATCTTTCCGCGTCAACGCAGTCCATGCCTATTCCTTTGAGAAGCTTGTGAACAGCATTGGCAGTGCATTCAACAAACTTATTCAGGACACCGTTCAACGCAGAATATGCACCCAGGTGAAGCATCTGATCGACGGACCGTTCAACGAACAACTGATGAACATGGCTAACAAGGTTAATTTAATAATACCTGAAATGAATGTTCAATCTAATGGATCACTTTGGAATTCGAAACGTTCACTGATTGAAGGTATGATGTTAGACTACGGCTTGGTTCGAGAGCCGTATTTGCACCAAAATGCAATCATCACTATGCACAGTGGTGAAATCTCTTGGCAAGGGAGCGGTGGAACTCCGTTTTCACCCAATCAGATCATCACTTCACTCGAAATGAACGACCGTATGTTGAATGTGTTCATTTCAGAGTATGTCATAAATTCTTTGTTGTATGCGCTGTGGAAAAAAGGTGCCTTTGACGCCACTGTAAACAAAAATACGGTTCCACATTTGAGTCAACTGATGTCGTCGAACTGCTATCTCGGCATGTGTTTGGGAGATGTTGTGTCTTCGGCAGGTGTTCCAGATGTGAGTGAAGATGAAGAATTTGAAATTTTCATTACTGCCGAAAAGCCGCCTGAAATGCTTTTTCAAGATGGATTAGCAAAATTTATATCTTACAACAAAGCAACATTGCACTCCAACAAGCATGGTCCTCTGTTTCATTTCACAGGAACTACTGTAGGCTATATGCGCCTTCAAGTTTTGGATGGAAGTTCAATATTTGGAAAGCTAAACATTACTAAAGTACAAATCTCAAATCATCCGAACAGTATTTACAAACTTGGAAACATGGAGTTGGATTTTGTTAGTTCCATTACGCAGACTGTTTTGCAGCAGTTAAGTGACGAAGTTTCCTCGAATGGTCTCAATTTGCCTAAACAAAATGGCTTGTCGTTGGGCCGAGCTCAGATAAACGTGGTAGGCAATTCTCTGAAAGTGGATCTGGACTTTCAATTCGACCAACATATCCTCGAAGAATTCGGTATTAAATTGCCTGAAATTCGCACCGCTGATGTGTTTTAATATGTTGTTTTGATTTTAAATTCTCCAAACGGGATCTTTTACCAAAGATAAAGTATTCGTTTTAGTTGCGTTCAACTCTGCAAATTTAATTGAGTTTAAACTCTTGTAATCAGTTAGTTATTGTTCTATAAAAACTTTTTGCATCGACTTGATGTGCAGTTCAGAAACATCTTTTTTGTTGTCTCTTTTACAATGATGATCTTTGCATATTCTGTTTAGTCTTTTTCATTGTGTATAACTGATTTTTGACAACTGTCTTTTGTCAATTGCCTAACTTTTTCAAAGTTTAAAATTTTTAATTTAAAAAATAAAAGTTGTTCGAAGAAAATATTAAATTGCGAATTAACTTCAACTACACATCATTCATTATAAGGTAGTTGTGATACTGTTGCACAATATATTAAATAAACTGGAATGCTTATGTATATATTAGTTGTTTCATGCATCAGTTTTGAATTCAAACTAATTAATAATTTCTTGCACATTTGAAATAATAATGATCCGTTTTGCATTTGCATTGTATGCTAAAAGCATTAAACTGTCAATTCTGTCAAATACAGAAGTAGTAGAAGAAAAAATGGTTGTACGTCGTTGACTTGTGACGAAATTTAGGAAAATAAAATTCTACTTTTTTCACAATAACGATTATTCAGTTTATTGGTTTAATGTGTCAAATGGAATAATAGTTAATTTGCTGTAGGTTCATCAAGTTCAGAAGTTTGAAAGTTTTACCATGAACTAGTGTATGTAGATGAGAAAAATATAGATTACAATTGCTTTCGTCAAATGCAAAGTTGAATTCACATGGAAGTTTGTCAAAAAAATTCTTCGAGCCATTGTTTAGCTTATAATGATGAAAATAATAAATTTACCAGTCAAGTAAAACAGATCAGTTATGTGGATGATATTACTTATTTATTGTAAACAATTTTTGTAAATATCATACAAGTAGTATTTATAAATCTTTAAAGTGGAATAAAATTATTGAAATAATTTTTAAAAAAGAAAACAAAAAATAAGAGGTAAAAATTTTAATACTGACTACAATTTATATTATGAAAAAGAATAACACAACAGGCAAAGTTTGTTTTTGACGGGTAAAAATTGGTGCTTGATTAGGGGTAAAGAGTTTATTTAGCTTTGCTCAGCAAAATCACCGCCAACTTGACCACCAACATGCTTGGACGTCTGTTCCGTGCCGGATACGGCAGGCGAAGTGTCAAAAATGTCTGAATGATAAGATGCAGTGAATATTCCAGAATCGATACAGCTCACTGCTGCTTTCTGCATGCAATTATCACCTTTGCAATAATCTGTCGAACCAGCCAACTGACAACGCTTTTCAGCGTGGGAACAACGTCGGGGGGAATCGGTACAGTCGACCGTCATCAGCATGCTGTCTGCATTGCTCGACTCGCTTGCCGGCAAATCGCCTCTACCCGTACAATTTGGCAACACTCTTTGGTTCTCTTTTTCAACCATTTCACAATCCGACTGCACGCGGCGACGATGCTTAAAGGCCTCATCTGCATCACTAGCGTCACTGCTGTTCGAGAAATGTCGACTTCTAGCACTGGTGGTAGTCAGCTTTCTACCAATCTTTTCTCCTCTATTCGCTGATGTTCTCATACTGCTACATCTGAAAATAAGAAAAAAAAAGCATATATTTTGATTGGAAACTAAATTTGCATATTCTGAAGTGGTTTTTTGTTTGTTTTGTTGAAATTCCAATGAAAAATACCTCTTCTGGTCATTTTCTAAAATTTTCTTTTCTACACCTTCATTACTGTAAAAAGTGACAGGTAGCTCTTTTGAATAACGAGGACTACAGTCGGCGTAAATTTGAATCAACGACTGGGACATTGAATTCTGCTGCAACTCGTCTTGCACATTGGGCGTTGTGGATTCACTGGAAGAGCATAAACGACTTATCGGTGTATCGTAAGCCGATTGGGACATTAGAACACGTTCCAACTGAAACTGCAACTGCTCCTTGTCCATTTGCAGTCGACGTGAATTTTCCTTTTCACGTTCACAAGATCGCACCAAATCATGATGACGTTGAGAAAGTCTTCTGCAACAAAAAATACATAAAATTATGCATAATTTTTCCATTCAACATATTAATAACTTGTATAGTTGGTAAGTAATAAATCGTTTTAAAATTAATTCTATTTCATTAACATGCATGTAGAATAAATAATTCAAAAAGAATAAATACTTTTCAGTAGTCTTCTTCAATTCCAAAGCTTCTTTGAGTTCAGCATTTTTTTGATCCAATAAAATCACACGAGACTTCATTTTCATCGCTTCTTCTATCTGAAAATTGCAAATACGCAATATATTTACGAAAATAATTATAATATAATGGAATTTAATAAAAAAAAAAGGTACCTCTTTTTCACGTTCGGCCAGACGAGATCTCAGTTCTCTATTTTCTTCACTTTTCATTTCCAAAACAGCCCTCAGACTGTCAATCTCTTTCTCATGGTTGACATATCGCACGTCAGCAATCACCACCTAAATTAAAGTACAATAATATACAAGCGAAATTTATACCACTAATTGCATGAAAAACACAGACTTGTTCTTTTCTGCCTACACTTTGCACTGGTGATTGATGATCCAGCTGACATACTTCTATTTGACATTTTTCCGATTTCATTTTCACATCTTTAGTTTTAATCTGAAATATTGAACAATAAAACAAATAAATAACATAAATATGCCGACAACAAGCAAACAACATTCAACGCATCCACGTTCCATTATGTACAACCAATAACTATTGCACTGAAATTGAAATTCGTTTATTATGGTTTATTAAGCTATGGGGCAAGAAAAGTAATCTTGATAACATCCTAGGCAATTATCAAAAATATTTAAAAATAAATAAATATTTTGTTTATAAATCAATAATTTATCGTTTAAAATAATTTAAGAAAAAATCTCTGCTAATATGCTCCATAAGATCCATGCAGTTAATATTATTAAAAAAAAATTATATAAAAAAAAATGGAAATCCACAAGGGATTTCCAACACAAAAATTCATGCAGTAATCAAAAATAAAATTGTGCTAATATTCGCTATAAGATCCTTGCAGTTAATATTATTAAAAAATAATGTAAAAATAAAATAAAATAAAATAAAATAATGTAGAAATCCATAAGAGATTTCCACGATAAAAATTCAACGTAACTGTCAAAAACATTTAAGAATAAAAATCTGTCCTAGTATTCTCCACAAGATCCTTGTAGTTAATAATGTTAAAAAAATAATGCAAAAATCCACAACGGATTTCCAACAGAAAAATGAATGCAATTATCAAAAATAAAAATGTGCTAGTATTCTCCATAAGATCCCTGCAGTTAATACTAGTAAAAAAATACAAAAAAATAATGTAAAAATAACATAAAATAATGTAGAAATCCACAAGGGATTTCCACAACAAAAATTCAACATAATTGTGAAAAATATTTGTAAAAAGATCACGACTGCATTCGTGCATAAGATCCATGCAGTATATAATACCCGTACAGTATATATACCACACGTATCTTCCTTAAAATGGGGTAAATAACGGAAATCCACAAAGGATTTCCAAGACAAAAATTCAATACAACTCAAAGAGTCGTATTAAAGATTTACCTTTCAGGAATACCGACAGATGACGAAGATGCGTTTAACGAACAGTTAACCCCCGTTTTAATCAAAACAATATGTTGGGTTTTGAGGAAAAATATTTTTTTAATACATGACAGTAAACAAAATTGAAATGCACGTTTAAATGCATAGAAATTATTTTAAGAACACAAATTTTAAAAATAAAAAATTTTTTTCTGCACATCGTCAAATATGTTCATTTTAACAGCTATCCTCATGTCCGGCAACAAATTCGTCTTCGTCTATACAGTATTCATTTCTTGTTATTATTTAATGTTCACAACAAGTTTCATTTTAAGAAAGACTGTCTTATAATAATAATCAGTAAAAAAGTATATCTACTAATAGCATTTATTTCAAAATAAACGGTGTTAAGAATATTTGAAATTAAGTTAAAAACCTTATTACTTACCTTTTCATCAAAAGTACTTCTTAGCTTATCCAAAATTTTTTCATTGTCTTCACAAACTAAAAGCATCATTATACATGTTTCGATTAATTTTTTTAAAAAGAAATCATATAAAGTTTTCATTATGCAATTGATTTTAGAAAACTTTCACTATTATACCAATGTTTAAAAACTCTTTACCAAAATTTTGAGTTACAGAACAGAACAGCTGTATAAATAAATTGCATTAAAGCATTTCAAGCAATGCAATTTCAACAGGTGTGCACTTTTAAACATCAATTAAAATACGTGTGCTAACTCACTTTGCTTTAAATGTTGGTCATGTTCTTGTTTTAAGGCAATTTCTAAGCATCGAATAGCTTCTTCATGCTTTTCATTCAATTCATCAATCGTTTTAGCATGTTGCTTGCAGAGTTCTTCCCTTTCTTTTTTAATTTTTTCGTACTCACAAACGGTACTTTCTTAAAAGAGAACATTTTAAAATTGACTATAACTTCAGTACTGAAACATTTTTTTGATGCTTATTTCAAGTAATGCAAAAATTACTTACTTATTTGATGTATTTAAATAATTAAATCTTTAAAAAATTTCGCATAAACAATTAAGCAACAAAAAGAGAACATTATAATTTATATTACGAATAAAAAGAGAAAAAGAGAGCGAAATTTCATTATCTTCATTCATGTGTAAATCAATATCAGAGAGATGCTTTTTCTTCTGCTTTAATAATAGAATAGATATTTTTTTTGAAAAAAATGCTTTGTTTTTGTTCATTGCTATATCCTATATAATACAACTGCCGAAAAACTGTTACAAATAAGAAAAGCTACAGATTTTTTCTTAATAATAATGCAATTATTATTAGCAATAGTTGGCTAGTTGGTGAAAAAGAATTCAGAGTACGGTTTGTATAGTTATAAGAAAAAACAACAATATTGAAACCTGTCCAGAATATTTAAAGTTTAAATTAATTCACCTTGAATAACATGACAAAACAAAAAGCTTCAAGATTTATTTGTTTTCTAATTTTGTACGTTCAGTAGTTAGTTGTCCAGATGTTAACTTTGCTACCCTACAGCATTAAGTAAAATGTGATTTAATTGTTCAAGAAAATAGAACAACCGATAGATAAACAGATGCAATTTCTCATCGACAAAAAATTACAAGAATCAACAAAAAGAAAAAGGTAAATAGATAAAAAGCTATCATTACCGAAAGCGGCTTTTAATTTGTCTAATTCATTTTTAACGTTGGCATTTCGTTGATGCAAAACTGGAATAAGCTGAAATAATAACAGAAGTGTCAAAATATCCGGAATCCCACAGTCCAGATTGTCAATCAGCATACGTGATCTTGATAGTGGTTAAACGTGACTGATAAAGCGAGAAAGCCTTTGACGATTTCTTGGTACTTGTGCTCATCTACCATGCGCTTGATGGAGGTGGAATTTCTCTTTTCCAACACTGGAGGAGCCTTTGCAACACCTCGCTTATTACCAGTAGCAAGCGGACCGTTGCCGGAACGTTTCACCACTGCTGCAGAAGCAGGCTCTTTTTTCGAACTGACCGCAGGTTGAAAAGATTGAACAAACCTGCTGCTCACTGGATCTTAAATGAAAATTTGAAAAATAAAATAAAATAAAATAAGCATATTTCAAAGATTTTTATTGATGTTCATTTTTTTATTACTGGAATTATATTATCATTTTATTGCTGCAACGAAACACTTACGCAACGTGTACGAAGAAGACCTTGTTGGAGTGTATCCAATTCGATCATTTGTCATATTTGAAGAATATGCAGAATCTCGTAAAACAACTGAACTAGTGAATGTGGGCAATTTGGTTACAGTTTGAACCGATTTGCCAACAGAAGATCGAGTCCTTGTTAAAATTAAAGAATTGTATTTCGACGAGGATGGTGACGAGGATGACAATGATGCAGAAGAAGATGATAATGAACTAGACTTGAAATATGAGGAATACATGAGGGGAAGAAGTGGAGGAAAAAAAATGCAGAGCAAGGATTTGATGCAAATCAATCAATAAAGCCTCATCGGCTAAATAGTCACTAATATTCTTATTATTACTGTTACTAGTATATTCACGCATGCGGCACCAGCAGAGAGCACCACAGTGAAAGCACGAAACTGCGCTGTTTGGGTTATAACGATAAAAACTGGTCGCTTCTACAAACGCGTCATCAAAACGGCCTGAAATAAATCCAAAACCCTTTTTGCTGGCAATAAAAACCAGTAAACTATGCAAGCAGGGGACAAGAACGACCTTCGGCGGTGAAGGATCGTGGTTGAAAATCACAACCATAAAGTTGTCAATAATGTCAAAATATCATGATAATTTAAAAAGTATAATTTACAAAAGTTGAAGTATAATTAATGCTGAGAAAGTGAATGATAATACTATTTTGTTTTTTTTTATTTTAAGGATTAAACTTGCAGTTGAAAAGTTATGCACAAGACACAGGATGTTTGAAAGAAGTGAACATTTTCAAAATCTAAATGAATGGCCAGTGCAGCTGTTTGCCAGCAACGAGCAGCAAAACAGCAAACATTGCAATAATGAACATGTGCAAGTGTCATATGAATATTGATAAATATCATAAATTTGCGCAAGTTGAAAACTAGTGAAAGCTTTTGCAAAAAGAAATCTTCTCATCTGCCAGTTGTCTTAGAAAAATGCAGTAAAAGATCACGATCACGCCTTGCACCACTAGTAAACATTTTGTACATCCGAATGTGTGTGTGTATGTGCATAGAAAAATGGCAAATTGCAAATGTCAACTAATCATAACAAACAAATAATTTATTATAAATAATAAATTCCATTAAAATTTTGCTTAAATAATCAACACTTGCTTTCAATATTAAAATCATTGTGGACAATGCAATAACATGGTGGATGATAATTCGTAGAAACGACAAAAAACCTCCCCAGACCATGTTGATTACAAGTTAAAGAGTTGCATTTTCGCTTTCATATTCATAAAAATAATTTATACTATAATAATATTATTGAAACATAAGCGTCAAAAATAAGCACTGAATGCTGTAAATGAAACATTTCAAATATTAATAAAATATGTGCAATAATTTACAGTCAGAATGCTTATAACTGCTATCAAAACACTGCACATGCATATTAGCTCACTACCATGAGAGATTCTATTATCATTACAAAATAATTCGCATAAAGGGATGAACATAAAAACATGATGAGGATGAACGTAAAAAATATTGAAAATTTCCTTATATTAAAAACAAAAAATAAATGCATTGTCAAAGTTTTTAACATTTACATTCATATTCTAAATATAATGTTAAACTTGACATCAACATAAATCAAAAAATATAAATATCCGTATCAATGTAATATATTTGTCATCATGGCAAGCAAATCATTTCTATTAATGAGAATAACTGACGACATTTTATCGTATTTTAATTTTTTTAAATAATACATTTTATTAAGTGATGAAAAAAATTTTTTTCCAATACAACACGCATGAGATCCTAATAAAAATCTCTACAATTTTTGAAAAAGTAAAATGTCTCAATAACCTGAATTTAAAATCAACAGGCAATCTCAGCATGAACATCAGCAACGAGTAATTAATCAATATTAAAAAGTTTATTTTTGTTCATCGCCCTGTTATGATATAATTAAAAATGAAATTGCTTTTTAATGTAAATAAAAAAAAGCATGACTGAAATAATTGCAAACTTCTGTACATTCATCATTATCACCGTTCCCCTTTTTAAAGTGTCCAATTAAATTAATTAATTAAACTGCCCTATACAATAATTTACAATTAAACATCCAACAGTGCACTAGACTAAAAGAAAAACACAATGATAATAATTACCAGTAATAAATGATCATATTTCATTATTTTTATTGAACTTTGATTTGAAATAAAAAAAGAAAAAGCTCACTTTGTGCCCGTAGTTTTGGAACCATGTCGGATCGTTTAGTAGATGGGATGTGCTTGTTGATATCATTGGCAGATCTATTTCTGACTGTCACACCTGAAGCTGAAAAGCAGTTTCCATACACTGAATGACTTTCTTTTGGGTAAAAATTTTGCAATAGCAAAGTAATAATTTTACAAGGAAAATTGCTTCACTTTAAAATATTGCTCATCTATTAAAGACTGAAATTACCAATAAAAATCAAAAAAATATAAATAAATATCAAATTAAATTTTGAACATAAAATATGTTAATAATTGATTGTATAATTTCATTTTTCAATTACCTTTCGTGGGGTTTTCACTATGACAAGCTTCGTTTGAAGAAGAACTTTCTTGACTTGACTGCTTTGACGAAGGAAACTGTTCAGCTCCTAGCACAAATAAAAATTTTCCCTTTAGCACATGCAAAATATTAAAAACGTATGAAATATTAAAATTCATTGTAATAAAAGCACAGTTTTAAAGTTTCCCTGGAAGCATACATTAAATGGAAAAAACTATAATAATATTTAAAAAACATATTTCATTGTAAAATTAAATTATAAAAATTAAATGTGAAAAAAACAACTTGCATGTATCATATTAGTGAAAGAAGAACGTAATCATTAAAAAATCTTTAATACTAATTTGATTGCAAAAGTAAAGTTGTCAGCTAACATTCGATAAGATTTATCGCCGCAATTTATACTTTATCTATTATTTAAAGAAAGGCTAAACTAATATTAACCTTTTTTATCACTACTAACTAGATTACATTTGTGACTGACAATCATTAACAAAAAAAATTGAAATTTTAAAATAAAAAATGTTAACAAAGTATCAAGGTGCGTGTAATGTTTATATAAACAAAAAAGCTCTCCATCTTCGAATTGATACTGTAAACATTTACTGGTAATAAAAGCTCAATATTTGAAAATCACATAACAGCAACACTATTTTAATAGACAGATGATAACAAGGTTCTAAATATATTATTGAATTTAGCATTTGAAAAGCTGTTTATCTTGAAAAATGTTGCATGCAATTTTTCGCATCAAAAATCTGCTGCAGTGAATTAATTTATTGCTACTATCCAAGCCCCCAGAACGGTTTCTTTTCAAAACAATTACCCCAGCCTATTGCTAAAATTCTCAATTTACTTGTTTATTAATGCATTTTTATTGCTGTCCATATTTGCATTTGTTAAATAACATTTTTTGTTACGAGCAATTCTCTTATAGTGTAAAGTTTGTGTATTTATATACTAAACAAGTTTGCAAGTATATGTCAATTTTTAAAACTTGTTTGTTTCTAATAATCAGCATTAAAAGCGGTTGCAAACAACTTGCGAAACAACACTTTTCCAACAGAACTAGCTTCAATAGCCTAAAGGGGTTGATCAACGTAACGCATAAAGAAGAAATCCTATACAAGCATTGTAATGCAAAGGTATAAATTGTATAGGTTTTTTGAACTGCGCATTTTCATTTTAAGAAAACATCTTTCCCGTTGATAAATAAATATATATATATATAGATGTTATATACGTATATATATATAACTTGAATAAGAACGCTTATCTGAGCATTCTCGACATAATATAGAAAGTGTTACGTAATAATAAAATACGTTTTGAAAATTTCATTTTTTGCAAATGTGAATTGAGAAAATAAATTAAAATCATATTTGGACAGGAAAGATTCTATTGCTTACTATTGTTTTGTGAAGCTGCAGTGATTTTAGCAGTCGGCTTCACCTGGATGCTTTGTGCAATGCGACTTTTTATTTCTTTTTTCCCTTTTTCTTTGTCCTGCTTAATGCTTTCTTTCAATTTAGCCATAATTTCGGCGTGCTTAGATGGTTTCGATGGCACGCGTTGAATAGTTCGAACTTGGGTTCTATTTGGCGTCACTTTCGCCATGGAAATTCGTTTCGCGCTATCCGATGATTTTATTGTCATTTTGTTAGGTTCGTACTTGATTTTCTTATTTTCACTCGGCACCAACAATTCCTTGCGTACAACAGCCTCGTCAGTGGACAGTGTTGTAGTAGCCGACGAGGTGGACTGAGAAGAGGTGGTATTGTCGCAAGATGTCAGTATGTTCACCATTTTATTGTCGAATGTAGATAGCTGTTGCTGATCATCGTCATCTGATTTGATTAGCTCAGACTGAATGTCGTCACTGTTACAGTATGAAGGTGGCTTTGAATTTTCAGCTGACTGAAAACAAACAGTATGCTGATTCAATTGCTGATCCGCGACGTCGACTGTAATCGTCACATTCAAATCGTCGACAGCAGGACAAACGCTAACAACTGCTGCTGTTTCTTTGCTCCACTCTTTGCTAGAGCTGCCGTTGTTGTCCACTGATGTTGATGGTGATTTTTGCACGTCAACAGCCGAAAATAGGTCAGCTTCAGATGTGGCTTGATAAGGCGTTGTCAAATCAGCTGAAAGTAAACTACTGTTGGCAGGTGGGCTTCCGGCCAACGATATGTCAGACTGAACCATCAGGTCTGAATTTGGATCCTCTGAACAACAGCTACTGATTAACAATGGTTCCACGTCGTTCATCCAACAGTCTACGGGCTTGAACGACGGCTTATGGTCCACGATCACTTCCACACGATCCAACGGTGCAAAGATGGCACGGTTGGGATTGGTCTGAAAATAGCGAATCCCGTTCAGAGCACCGTCGTGACTACCGATAGGCTCGTCCAATTCTATTCCACAGTAGAACCCTTCTCTACCCTGAACAGTGCCAATATAGCGCAACCAGCCGGCTTTTTCACCTGCCACACGTACACGATTTCCGATATGCTTTTCAAAAGTGCTGGACAAAAGCTGTTCCACTGGGATCAATGTTGATTGGTTTGGAGCAGCTCGTGGCACGCTGATGCCATCTAGTGTTGGCAATTTGCTTGCAACTGCAGTTGGGATGATGTCAGCAGGTTTGTTACGTCTGAATTGGGACGGCCGTCGAAGGTGCGACTGAAAGCCACCACCTTTTCCATCCTGAAAAATACCGGCGCATTAATAAACTGAAAGAATTTTTACCACAAACTGTCCGTCAAAGTGAATGAAAATTTATATCCATGACGTTGACCTTCTGTCGTTGAACTGAACAGATAATAAAATACCGTTCCTGGGACTGAGGTCAAGCACACCCACCACCTTCAACGGAAGCTATTAACCAAGCCAAAAAGGCAAGCGAGACTACTTCTATATTAAAAATAGTTTCCCGGTCAGGTGAATTATTTTTAAGCTATTTACCATAGAAAAACCTATGACCTAAAATATACATTCCCAAGGGCGCGCCAGTACTATTCTATTCACATACAATAAATATGCATGCGTAAAAATTCCGTGCAGTCAGCTAGATGGAAAATATGAAAAAGCTTTCAACACGTCAACAATCAGTGCGTAATACCAGCTTCATGTTCCGCTTCGATAAATTTATAAATTGATTATAATTTATTTTTGGAAAAATAATATTCGACATGAGCATTTTACGAATTGAAATTTACTGCAATTGCAAATGCTCATTTTGATCGATATGGAAACGTTCGCGAAGCTTACATGCTTGCATAGAACTACCTTCTTCAAATTCATCGCCAACAGAATAGCCAAAAACTGTTGAAAAAAGAACGTTCTAAATATAAAAGACCCTATAAAAATTGACATTATTACTTTGCTGCATTGAATAATAGGCTGCTTTTGAAAGTATAGCTGAAAAGTTTATATTAAAAATCAATTAATCAAATGGTTTAATTGTCTGATGAAATTTAATGTGAAGTTTAAAAAATTTCTTTAGTGAGTTAATTTACGCTAAATTTGGTTTGTGAGTAGAATTTCAACTGAAACAAATCATGTACATTTGATAGATCATAAATTAGACTGCTCATTATGATGTTCAACAATAACAAATTACATTGCTTTACGTGTAGGACATTAAAAAAAGAAAAAAAATGCAGAACAATTTAAAGTTAAATGTTTAATTACAAGTGATGTGCAAACTTGTAATAACTGACATTTTTCTTAATTATTAAAGAAAACATATTAAATATTATGAAAATAATTGTAATGAATATCAAAACACCAATACATATAAGTGAAGTTTGCAAAAATCTAAAGCAACTAATACACCATGAATTGTTTTTTTTAATTTTGATTATTTTCTAACTGTACTATTGTGTTACTGTGTAAGCAAAAGTATCCTTTTCAATATAATACACAGAAACAGTTGAAAAATCAAAATAGAATATATTTATATACCCCTCCCCACCAGTACAGCATTATGTATTTTCGAATAAATCGATGCCAATTAATGAATAAATCAAAATCGTTCACTGTTTATGTAATATTCAAAAATAGAATTCCATTTAAATAAACGAGAAATTAAAAAAAGCTTCACCATTCAAAACAAGCAAGCAAGCAAGCACGATTACAAAATTGAAAGTTGCGATAAGATAAAAATCTAACCTTATGATTTTAAGCACATTTGCGGAGTTGTAAACAAAATTGAACACGAAGGTTGTAAATTTGTTGCGTGCTCAAATTGTTTAATCTTTCAATTGCACAGAAAAAAGAGTTTTGCAGCTTTTCGAGAGCATTGAAAATTAAAATATTCAAAATAAATATTCGTTCACGAAGTATAAAAATCAAACACAATTACGTAACAGAATGTTAGCATACAAATAACAGAGTTGTTGTTGTTGTTGTTGTTGCTGCTACTTTTGCTTAAGGTAAAAGCGATAAATTTTCTTCAAAGTTTCATGCAATTCTGCAACATCTACTGAAAAGACAATAGCAATGAATAAAATAGGAAATATATAAATTCATCAAATTCAACATGCTGTGTTGGTAGTTGACGAAAGAAGCACACATGCGTTCAGCTTGTGACACTTTTGAGCTGAACAGGCAATTGCGGCACAAGTTTCAATGAATCTTATACACAAAGATCATCAGCTAATAAATTCATCAACTATGTGCTGACAGGCCTTAATACGTCATTCATATATTGAAATAATAAAGCTGTAAACAGCATTTGAGCAAGACCGACAAGCCAGAGAAAGAGTTTTTGTTCCTCAAAATGTTATACTGATTTGCACAACATTTGCAATATCTGGTCGGTGATTTTGCACCAACTCTGTACGCTGAACACATCAATGAGTTGAAAACAGTGATGGATTGTGATTATTGAAATAATTTGACATATTCATCGTTTACCACTCAAAACACCATAAATCATGAAACTAAAAACTGAACTTACGTAATATTAATTATAATTTATTGGCAAACGAAACGCACAGCAATTATGCATATAAATGCGGTGGTCAATCAGAAGTTATCAATCGATAAAGTTGCTTGAAAGCAAACAAATGTCAACACAAAGAGTAAAGATGGTGCCATTGTGAGCAAAGTACAAATTGGTGGAGTGGCGACAATTTCAAATTGAACAAAACAAATATTTGCCTAACATGTCTGGTATCAATTTAAATTGAATCCTTGAAAAAAGCTTTCATAAATATACACATTTTATACATGAGAATTAATTTTTTTACAATTCAATATTTGCATTCATTTGAACAGTTTTCAAGCGTAATTCATGTTTTTAACATGTTGAATACAATGAAAAACAAAAACTGAGACATTTCTGAGGTAGAATTTAAATAATGCAAAATTAAAAAAAATAAAAATCAAATTTTTATTAAATAAAAAAGTAAAGCTTATTCAAACAAAAATGTGCTGCTTATTTCACGCTTGAAATAGAAATGGCAGCATTATTGTTTGCCTTGAATGAAGAAAAAACAGTCAGTGAAATAGAACAATTGAAAAATAGTCTCAAAAAATACTGCAAAAAAATTAATTGCAAAAGTGCAATTTACTATGCATTTCATTCAACAAAGCAAACATTTATTTGATCAATAAATAATTTTCTTATTTTTTATTATAAAAAAAGAATTGCTTAATTCGAAATTGAAAATTTTTCAGAATTACAGTTAAACTGCACGTTGAGATCAATTAGCCATTAAAATCAAATTCAGTCGAAATGAAAATGGTAATATCAAGCAGGTTGTAGTTTAAAGCTTCGTTTTAATAAATATGCTACTTAAGAGAAAACAAATGCCATAGCAGATTTTTTTTCTTATAATTGGAAATTCATTTCTTGGATTTCGAAACAAACCAAACAATTTTATAAAATAATTTTATTTATTTGCAAGTTTTCATAATTAAAATTAATAATATTGAAAAATGTACAGTCTGAAATTATCAAACAACACTATAGATCGCATGAAAGCTACCGCTTAAATAATTTTTGATTCACTACATTTGTAAATACAAGCGCAGCATTTAGTAATAAAGAAGGTTCATTTTCGGTTTTTGTACAGTGTCTTTGTGTAAAAACATTTTTAAAAAGTAATTTTTATTTATTAAGCAATTTTGTCGTGTAGAAGCTGAAAATATGCAATGATTAAGTGCAAATCAAAGTAAGCCATACAAATTGACAAAATGGCATCTTGTAATTTGAAATTTACTTTGAAAATGGCTATCATAACATGAATTGCAGTACTGATTCGCGTTATATTGATCTCATTAAGATCTATTAGCTATTGTTAGTCTTGCAAAAGTGCAAACGTGCATTATTGAAATTGATATAATGAATTTGACCGTGTAAGAGAAGTTTTCAATTTTAAATGCACAACCCTAATCCATTGTTGTTTATTGTTGACCATTATGACAAATCAACAAAGATTGACGACAAAATTAGCTTTTTTCTTTATATCACTGTTAACGCTCATTCAATTTCATTACATTACAAAACCATTGCATTACCACTGCAGAAAACTAAGATAATTTTTAATAAAAAGTATATCATCATAATGCATACTAATGCAATAATGGTCACAAAAGCATCAACATTAATCAACGTTCAGGAGGTTCATTACAATTAGCGCTTATCCAAAAAAATTTATCGTTACTAAATATATCATTCAAGTGATTAAAAAGTTTACTGATATAAATGAAAATTTTAATTTATCATTCGCTAAGAAAGCAACATTTTAAAGTGATATGCTGTAAATGGAAAGTCAAATAGTTCTGAAATTGGATTGATTGAAAGAAAACTGAAAATATGAATAAATTATGAATTCCATTTTGAAACAATAAATTATATGATTTCAAAATTCAACGTTTGATTTGTGTATAACTGCTCTAAAAATAAAAACAGTATTCAACAAATAATGCGCATGATGAAACGCTAACTTGAAAATCACTTTATAGAAATCAGCTTGTCAAATTCTTGTCAACTTTTACATATTGATTTCTAAATTCAAAATTGGCCAACACAAATAAGTTAAATCCCTCAGGAATGGTGGTGTCACCAGAAGTAGTCCTTCAACAACTTTCATGGAAGACCATTGTAATTATCTTTTAGCTAACTGTAAATTATTTTTCAATAATGTATTTCCCGTTTTGAATAAAAGATTGTGAATTATCAAGTGAAACATATTTCTTTCTAGTGTTTTGAAATGCAATATTATCAATCTTCAAAGAGTACTGATATTTTTATGTGAAATAAAAATGATATGACTTTCACAATGGTCAATATAATCATCTGATCAACAAATGTCCATGTTAGCAGCAAAATAAATTGTAATTAAATTTTTGTAAAATTCATCAAAATTTTATACCACTATTTAACATTTTGCTATGGAAATTACAATAACAAACACAAAATTGATAATTATTCGAATAATTTTTAAAAATTTGTGCATCTTAAATGGGAATCTTAGCAATAGGAATTTAATTGATTGAAAAGTTTTCGAACGTGGTTTCACAGCTAAAATTGCAAATCATTAAATGAAATGAATGCTTTTGCTACCAAAGTTCAGTTTTGAATTTCGAAGTGAGGTACGATGATGTTGATTAGCTTCTATCAATCAATAGTACATAAATATTTGATTTTAATATATAAAAGCATGATTCTATGTTTAATTCAAACGTCTTATCGCTATTGTAAAAATAACAGAATTTTTCAAATGGAATAAAATTATAAATTTATGCAGCTCACAGAATTTATAGTTTGAAAGAAAATTCTCCAAAAAGAGTGATATTTCAAAGCGTAGGTAAAATTGCAATCACGTAAAAATCGAATATTAAAGTTTGCCCACTTACCATTATCAAGACTGTTAATTGATTTTCTTACCCAAATAGCAGACAGTGGAATATTTTACTGTAAGAAATATGTTTAAAAGCCAGGCCAGATGAGTGACCAGTGAACAGTGATGAACAAATAAAGGCTCCTTGCTTAATCGTCAGTATTGACAATAATGACTTGGCGGGAGAAAGTAATAGGCTCCAAGTGGACGCCTGCAAGCTGGCATTTAGGTATTGATCGCTTTTTTCGCAATTGCAAACGTACTCTGTCGTTCATTCATTCCAAGTCAACCAAGCCATTTTAATCCAAGCCGATCGACTATACATTAAAAAGCTCAGCTAGCTCAGCAAACTTTCCACTGAAGCTATGCCAAAAGAAGAGGCCGAAACGATTAAATTGATCATTGAAAACCATCCTACGATGATCAATTTTCAAATATGTCTCTTCAAAAATCAAATGCTTAATTCATTGTTTAATAAATCGAGGAAAAACTGATAATAAACATTTTCGTAAATGTTTTTTTCTTAAACTGTAAATATTTTTTTATTCTTTATTTATAAAATAAAACTCATAAAATATTCATATTTCTGTCATGAGATGACAAAGCAGCTTTCAAATCAAAAGCTATTTAATAATATATTTACATAAAATGAAAAACAAAATATTGTTTTTGCATCCCAACCGAATTCAACTCTCTCCCTCCATTAATTTGTCTTTTCAGTTATTATCAATGACTCTCATTTTTGCTCTCATTCCAATATACAAACAATCATTATATTATGCACAGCATACGACTGTTTACTTATGATTTTTTTTGATTTAAATTTTCATATTTTTGTTTGAAAAGTTCTATAAACAATTTTAATTCATCATTACTTAAATATTTTAGTTAAAAATTTATTTGAACATTTACATACGCAAAAAATTAAGTTTCACATTACAATTCACATGTTAAATTGTATAATAAAGATGTGCCTTTTCATAAACATTTTTTTATATGTACAGAATTTCAATAATTTCTTTTCAATTGCATTTGGAAGTGAAGATGTGATGATGAACATAAAAGTCGAACAGTTTGCTGCTTTATTATTATACGTTTTATGTTTTGCTTGTGTTTAAAAATGAGAGATTAAAAAATTAAAAACAAAAGCAGCTGCATTTTCAATATGTTAAAATGTTAAAATGTCATCATTATTTGATACAGTAAATGCTCAGATGTAAACGTGCGGTTAAACATTTATATTCAAGTGATACAGTACTCTGGGTCGACAATACTTTAGCAGAAGGCTTTGCATAAAAATTCTTCGCTACTTACCCGCAATTTAAAGAATATAATACAGATTGCTTTTGTAATGCTACAATTCTAATTTTTCCACATATGCTTAACATATGTCTATGGCTATAAAATTGTGTATTTTGAGCCTTTTACACGCATATTGTCCTATTAATAATAAATGAATACAATTTTTGAAGTAATCATGCACATTTACAATAATTTAATCAATAAAATATTGATTTATGATGCATATTTTATACGGGTTTAATGTATTTCATGACCACGACAATGAACATTTAACAGTTAATTCATTTTCAGAATGATTTTGATTAAACAATGAGAGTATTTAAAAAATTCACATTTCATTAATATAGGGCAACTACATTTATTTTCTGCATTGCATTGAACGTTCAGCGTTGTAAATTGGAACATTACCTAATGTTTCAATTCTATAAATAAAAAATAATATGGGCTAATTAATATAAATTAATTTTTATAATTCAGCTGAAATTTATAAGGAAAATTGTACTAGAAAATTATTTAGAAATATATTACATATGTAAAATGAGCATTTCTTTATATGTTGAACATCATAAAAAAGAAATCACATACAATCCTACCTTTACTGGTAAAACAGAAGGCATTTAGCTTGTAAAATAACAACAAAACAGTAAAACAGGCAACAAATTTTCGACAAGATTTCAACAATTCACTCTTCAATACTACAAATAAATGTATGTGAAATTAGACTTTATGCTAATATGCTTATAGCTTTATGAAAATATAATATTTCAGCCTTTAGCAAACTTTACTGTTGAAATGTTTTCTTCGTAAAAAGAAATACTTTTTTATTTGACATTACTATTCATAAATTTCACATGTTTGTTTAATTTTTTTACAACACAACGATAAATAATTAGTAATTGATTTGGTTATGATGGTAATCTGCTCAATTTATGATTTACAATTTTTGCAAAATTCATTTTAATATTTTTTAAATGTCTATTATCATGAAGTGTTGAAATAATAATTTTCAGTTTTTATTTCATAATTATTGAATTTTAATGATGCATTTCAATAAAATGAGTAGAACTATTGAAGAAATTGATGCATTGTTACATTTTTGCATCTTAATGAATGAAAGAAGATAATTATACTTTTAATTAATGAGAAATTGTGCATGTTGCTTATGAAAAAATTGTTAGCAATGCGTATGCTAGCATTTTTTTTTGAAATTTGAATCCACCCATCAGCGGATATTTGTCAAAGTGTTCTGGATGATGGTGGTGATGACCTTTATTACACGAACATGTTTGCAGACAAACAGGTCTGTGAAAGTTCGGTTTCTTATTTATGATGAATATTTTCAAGCGTTTTATTGGTTAGCCTATGCAAGCAACCAGTCTGGCTTTTGGTAACAAAGAGGTCAAGGTGATTATTCAGCATGTTTCACTTTCAAATCACAGAAGCAGCAACAAATGATGATGATGATGCGGGATTTTTGCAGCAAATACAAATGAAAAGGTAATCAGTTTGGAACTGTATTTATTTTTTTTTGTTATTTCATTTTTAAGGAACGCAAGATATATTAATAATTAAGTAAAATAATACAACTGTTGTAATTTTAAAATTCACAAATTACTTAATTTCTTATTCATTTCACATTTATTTCCATTTGCAACACTTTTGCAATGAAAAAAATAAAAATTAATTGCATTGTAATTATAATTAAAATTCTTTGCCATGCAGAATAATTAAATGACTGATATTTCAAATTTTCATTTTTTATCAATAATTAAAAGTGAAGACATATAAATTATATTTAGAATTAACTTTTAGATATTAATGGTGCTATCGTTAAATGTCAAATGCTGAATGAAAATAATTTTAGAAAATCTTTTCTTCTGAAATGGTTTAATTTGAATGAAAAAGTTCATTTCTGGAATTTTTTTAACTAAACACTATTTGAAGATGATGTTCAAGTTGAAAACTGTCTAAAAACCAAAAAGTTGTTCGCTTTAAAGCACACTTAAAAAATGATTCAGGAGCAATTTTTCTTCATCATACTGTTCAGTTTGTTCGCTGCAATTCATAGCAAACTAAAGTTTTCATCCAACAAGCCTGCTGAATTTATATTCAACTTTCAACATTTTGAGAAAAAGCATGAAAAATCAGAAGATTTGTACAACAATGTAAAATATTTCACACATACTGGAAGCAAAATATTTATCGGCAAATTTAAAGAGCCTACGGATTTTCGACATCATCATTACGATGATCTTGTACAGTGGATGCACCGTTTTTCAATAAAATTCCCCAAAATTACACATCTCTATTCCATAGGTCAATCTGTAGAGGGTAGAGAATTGCTTGTAATGGCAATATCTGATTTTCCTAAAATTCACGAACCAGGTAATTGAGCATTATCCAAATATGCATCAAAATGGTAGGTTTATTATTTTTCTTTTTCAGGAGAACCAGAATTTAAATATATTGGAAATATGCACGGTAACGAAGTTGTCGGACGAGAATGCCTTCTTTATCTTATTCATGTATTGTGTGAAAACTACGGTGAAAACAGTTTCATAACTCACCTCATCGATAATACCAGAATTCACATAATGCCGAGTATGAATCCTGACGGATATGAAAACGCAGTAGAAGGTATGCATTTGTGTACTTAAAATGCTTAAAAAAATTTTTCCAAACAGCCAACTGTCATCCAGGGGACATAATGGATTACACTGGTAGAAACAATTCAAATAATGTTGATCTAAATCGGAATTTTCCCTGTCGATTCCCACATCTTTGTCAAGATGCTGCACCAATGCAGCCTGAAGTAAAAGCTGTTATAAACTGGAGCCATCGTATACCCTTTGTGTTGTCAGCAAATCTGCATGGCGGAAGTACAATTGTTAACTATCCCTATGATGATAATGTCAATAATCTCAGCCAGGACACTCCTGCCCCTGATGCAGCAGTCTTCAAAACCATTGGATATTCTTATGCCAGAGTAAGTAAATATTAAACTAATAATAGTTTAAATGTTTTTGGGTTTGCTTCATCTGAATACTTTTCATCATGTTGTGTTTTTTTCATTGCAATTTAAAGTGGTTTATGAAGAAACATTATCTATATTAGAAATCTTTTATTCAGGCACATCCTAATATGTGGATGTCTGGGTATCGATGTGGTTTTCAAGGTTACGGTCAATATATGCCTGATGGCTTAATAAACGGAGCCGTTTGGTATCCTCTGTCAGGTGAAAAAGTGTTATATTATATGTTCATATTAGACAATATAAATTATATCTATGCTGTATTGAAGGGGGTATGCAAGATTGGAACTATCTTCATACTAACAATTTTGAACTCACAATCGAGATGAATTGCTACAAGTATCCTTTTGCTTCAACTCTGCAAAATTATTGGAATGACCACAAATACTCACTTTTGCTATTTATTAACGAGGTATGAAACCTATAAATCGAGTAAAGTGTTGTATGTGGTAAATTTTTAGGTCCACAATAGTTTGTCTGGATTTGTGGTTGATAGTTCAGGTTCTCCTCTATCTGGCGCAACAATTTTTGTGCAAGGAATTGAACACAATGTGACTTCAAATAAAGATGGGGATTACTGGCGTTTGTTGATTCCAGGAAAAACATATGAAGTGGCTGCTATCCATCCTGATTATAAACCTGAATGGCATTCCATTTCATTAAAAAGAAACAAGCCAACTTTTCTCAACTTTACTCTCTATCCATATGATTCACTATCAACTAAGCAGAAACAGTTTTCATCATCTGTTGCTAACAGTTCTACATTTTTAGAAAATTATTCAAATGAATCGCTAATTTTCACAGAAATTACTAATTGTATTTTACCAACGAATTTTATAAGTTTTGTGAATGAAACAACAAAGAATATTGAAAAATATACTTTCAATTTTGATATTACTGAAGGTGCTGAAGTTCATCCAAAGCTAAAAAAGAAGCTTGCAATTATTTTTTTTCAAAATCACTCTGAAGTATTCAGTGGTGACTTAATTTTTTCAAGGTTTATAAAAGATTTATGCAATGGTAAGTACACTACTCCAAAATTCTCAATTTATTTACAGTTGATTGAAACATTAATTTCAATATTGACTTGATCTTTAAAATTCTGCTGCCCAGAATGCGCAGTATAAAAATTGGAAAAGATTGTAAAATTTTACCTATAACTTAGAGGAAATTTTAAAAATATTCAAAGTATGATAAAATAAAAATCATTAAAAATATGCTGGAACATACATTTAAATAAGTAAATGATTTAAAATGCAAGTTTTATTTTAGGAAAGTTTGATTTTACACCAAATCCTTCTCCAAGCATGATTCAGATGACAAGACTGAATTTGAAAAACATTTCTTCAACAGAAATAATGCGTGCGATGCAGTTGCTAGCTAGTGATGAAAGCATTCACCTTATAATTTTATTACATGATTTTGCTAATCAAGCTATGTATGTATGCTTTTATTTTTTTTAGTTAGATTTCATTTTGACATTTTTTAGAATCTCAAACAAAGCTGCAATAATGCTTGCCAACAATAAATTAATAACACAAGTTTCTGCTTTCTTGATGGACTACACAAATCATGCTTCAGAAATTGGATGCTTTATGACTACAGATACGCAGATAATAGATAAAATATTACCAAACAAAATAATGGAAAACTTTCCAATGGTGATCACATTTGCTATATTTTTTCAACCAGTATTTATCTAGATATTTCAGGTCATATTAGGGATTCAAGCATCTCAGTGTTCAAAAGTTTTACCGGCTTTGCCTTTTGAATTTGTTGATAAATTTTATCCAGGCATGAAAAATTTGCTTACAGCATTTGTAGCTGTAGAGTGGCAAGGTAAATTTAAATAAAACTTTCTGAAAGCAAATTTAATCCTTTTCAATAATGCAGGATTTTATGGAAAGTTTAAAAGCAGCCCTTTTTCAAGTCATCCTGTTTTGAGACTTCGCAGACTTTTTACTCATCAGATAATTGTAACTCCACTGAATGAGACGTACATTTTTCCGGTTCCCTCTGGCGTGTACGACATACAGGGTATGTTTAGATATTTTTTGATGCTTTAAATTTTACTTGAATTTTAGTCAGTGATTCTTCTGAAAAAATTTATTATTCAACTACAAAATATGTACCTCCAAGTTTGTGGATTGAAATGGATCTGCTCAGTCTAACTATGGATCGTCACACAACCGCTTCTTCACGATTAACTATTAGAGTTTCTGAAATTTGTCCAACTGCCGTACATGTGAAAGGGTAATGAGAAAGAACCGTTTTTGGAAAAATAATTTGCATTATTACATCATTAATTTAGTTTTAAAAGTGGTTTTCATAAGAACATTTTCAAAAGTGGTGAAGGACCAATCAAAATTACGTGGATTTCTGTTGATAATTTTGGTCAAGAAATGCTAATTAATTTAATGAAATATTTCTGCTCATTTTCCAATGATTTCATTCCCAATGAAGTAATGTGCATTTTTTATGCAATGAAATATTTTCAAGCAATCTTAAAATTAATATTATGGTTTAGATAATGAAAAACTTTACAATGTATTTTGTATTTTATTCCAGTGATAAAGAAAATTGCAAAGCCACCCCTGGTAAGCAATATAATAATATTATTTAATGTTTTGTTTAAAATTTTATTTAGATTTTAAAGCATTCGTTAAGGACATTTCAAGCAGCAAAACCTTTATAAATGAATCATCAATTTGCATTAACATTGGAGGAGGTGGATACAAAGCATATTATTCAAAATTTCTCGGTAATTTTATGAATGGATTTCTTCGAATCTTATTAAAATTTTTTTAGCGTCTGAAAGTGAAAATGACTGGATCGAAGTGTTATCAAAAAGCATTATTGAACCGTTTTTAATAAAAATGAATTCCTTCGAAATAACAGATGTGCAGTGTTCAAGCTCTGAATCTCAAGGAAGGAAAACAATGGAAATAGAGCCTACTACTTTAAAAGTCCAAGTTAGCTGTTTTATGCAAATACATTCAATACGCTGCGCTTTTAGGATGCAAATAATGGAATATTAACTTGCTCATTTTGCTTTATGCTTCAAATTGCTTGCTGCAATGATACATTGAATACTGATTTGTGGTTTGAAAATTTTGATTATCTGAAAGAGTTTCTAAAAAGGGTGAGTGCTTGAATTCTTATCAACTGCGTTCATATTTAAAACAGCATATTTTTTATACAGGTCAGTCAGGGAATTCAAGGACGAATAGTCAGTAATGAAGCTTATAAAAATGATGTTTATTACAACTTGACAGTGAAAAATCGAATGTATAACAAAAGTTTCAGGTGGAACGTAACGTCAAACTTTTATCTTCCTTTGTTACCTGGAATTTATGAAATGAAAATTACAAAAAAATTGGGGAATTATATGCTAAAGGTAAATTCTGTGCAGTTCTGCAATGAATTCTCTAATTGAATATTCTGCGCAATTACATTAAAAAATTCTAAATATATTGGATTTAATTGTGCATGTATTATATATACTTATGCTTCACATTGATATTCTTCATGTATGTATTATACATTACATTATTATGATTTATATTAATTTGAATAAATAATAGCATAGTAAAAATTAAGCATACTTAAGAATAAATTATTCAAAAACTTTAAATTTACTAACTAAAATAAAGTTAATTTTAGACAGTCAAAATTTCAAATACCACCAGAAACTTAATGCAGATTGACTTTTTTATGGAAGAAGATTCAAGCAATGCGAAAATTTTTATTTTTGTAGCACTTTTGCTAACTATTGGAATAATAGCTGCTTTTGTATATCATAATTATTCAAGAAAAATGCATGCAATGTCTCCTTATGGATACAGAAATGTTCCTTTGATTGACTTTTAATTAGTAAAAGATTAAGCAAGTTTTATATTTATCAGATTTAAAATGCCTGTTTTTGATATTCAAAATATGCCGATTTCTTAATCGCATTTTACTAATACTTGTAGATTATTTTTTTTTTGATGATCAGATTTCAAGTTCATTTTCAGTAAACCTTCAGTAACATGATTCTGTGGATTCATTATTTTACTGAAAATTTTGTTTATTAATAAACATACTAAAAACTATATTTCATAACTGATGCTGAATTCATATTATTCAGTTTATATAATCATTTTGAACATGCAAACAACTGTCAAAAAGTAATAATTAAATGTGCGTATTATTTATCAAATATTTGACTTAAATGCTGAACTACGTTATGAAAATCATTTGTTCAAAAAAATAGTTTAAAGAATGGCCCTTCTTGTCCGTGCTGCACACTGTACCTGCTTATCACTAAATCTAACCACCATGAATTTCTATTGTCTGTTTTTCACTGTTTTTATTAGTTAAATTTTAAAATCATTATTAAACAAAATATTATGAAATGCTCGTTTGATTTAACTATAGGTAAAGGTATGTTAAATGATTTTTAAAATGTTTACCTGAATATTTAATCTCAAACAGTAATTTCTTATTGAAGTTACATATTGGAAAATTCCCCTTACTTGGTTAATATTAAAACCATAATATCTAATGGCTTCTGATATTGATTTATTTTGATTAATTAGTTTTTAATACAAGTATTATTACGCATATCCTTTTGGGATAAATGATCATTTACATTGCTTCCATTTAACTTACAAAACGTTCACTTTGAACTCTTTTTCAAAAGTAAAGAATTTTTTCTAAGCATTAAAAAATAGGCTTAGCATTTTAAAATGAACTAGATAATTATATCTAAATAAAGTAACGCGTATTCAAAAGCAGAAAAATAAACCATAAGTAGTAATTTTTTTAAAATATTTCTTTTTCTTTAATACTAAAATGCACATTATTTATTAATTTTCATGTATACTTTTGCGTGAAACTTTTTCTTTGGAAAATTGTTTCATGATTTTAGTCTATTGTTTATATTTTCAGCTGTAATTTAAAGAGTTACAAGCATAATTTAAACTAATATTACTTTGCAGTATTTGAATTTTTCTTGCAATTTAAATAAATGGTCGATCTTCAGCGAATATTTTTTGAATTAATTATATACTTATGATGTACTATAAGAATGCTTTTGAGCATTTGACCAGATGGTAATACATAGAACAATAGCAGAATAATAGTGGACAGGCGACCCACTGACATTTGGTGACCATTTCTATACATGAGCAGGCAGATGCTTAATGGCGATAACAATTGTATGGGCAGGTTGACGTATGATAGGCTAGTATTGAAGAATGATAACTTATGATCCTGTTGTCAGAGAGTTCATTTTTGTCTTTAAAGTAATCAGCAAAAGACGGAAATCTTGCATACTGTTCTAAAATCTGTAAATTCAAACTGATTAATATAAATTATTAAAATCATTTGAAAAATATTGTTTTTCTTTACATTTCATTAATCGACTACATTTAATAAGACAAAAGAAAGCAAAAGCTGCTTTTAAAACTAAAAAATTCACGCATTAAAAGTAAGTACATTTTTTAAAATATACTGGTTGTGTATTTTTAAATCTTATATTTGACCGTAGAATCTAATTGCAAAATAGCATTACTGTTGCTGGATACAATGCTTGGATAAGTGCATGGAAATTCTTGCCAAATTCCATGTGCACTTAACCAAGATCAACTGTTTGTTTAAATAAAATTTGGGAAGAAAGAATTCAATTTAACGAGCAATTTTACCATTTAGACAGCCAGCACATTAATTAAGCTGATTTATTCAATCATTTTGAATTGATTTTTCCTTGCCAATTATTTGCTATAAATGTGGCTACATGATTATGGTTCATTAACACGTTCTAAATTTAGTTTAATATAAATATAATTTTTATTTTAAGCTGAGCATAAATTATTAGCTTTATAAAAATGAAAACTTAAATAATATTATAATCAAGTTTTCAAAGGCATTGCTTCTATGATACAGCTATAGTAAGTAAAATTCATATATTTTAAAAACTCGATAAACTGGTAGTTGAATTTCAAAAATTTTATTTATTATTTAAAATATAAATTTTGTAATGTTCTAGGTTTTTTTTCATGAAATAACTTTTTTCTTAATGACATAGCATTCCAAAATTTACTGATTTTACTGCTTTGCATTTTTCAGAAAAGTTAAAATTATTCATAAAAGTCGAAAAAGACTAACAATAAGCTTACGCTTTATTAAAAATGAATAAAAGATTCAATCGAAGAACCCTGCAAGATTATTATGATTTATAATTTTCCAAAATACGTATGAATACCTTTTTTAGCATCTTGATTTATCAAAATGAAACGAATATTGATGTGCCCGCCAACGTATTTTGAAGTTAGCTATGAAATAAATCCTTGGATGAATCGAGAAAATCCAGTAGATAAAAACAAAGCTTTAAAGCAGTGGCTAACACTAAAAGAAACCATTGAACATTGTGGCGCAGCAGTTGAAACTGTGGAGCCAGTAGAAGGCTTGCCTGACATGGTATTCACAGCTAATGCAGGTCTGATATATAAAGAATCAGTGTGGTTGAGTCAGTTCATGTTTCCTGAGAGACAAAAAGAAAAACAGTATTTTGAAGAATGGTTCCGTCAAGCAAAATATCAAGTTATAGTTGATGATTTACCATTTGAAGGAGCTGGCGATGCGTTATTCGCCGGCAATCATTTGATAGCTTCATATGGTTTTCGAACAGATCGACAAGTTTTTGATCGAATTCAAGCAGTGCTTTTGAAAGATGATGTGAAAATATACGCATCCAAGCTAACCAATCCACGCTTTTATCATTTAGATACAACTTTATGTCCACTTAACAATGACATAGCTATTTGGTATCCAAATGCTCACACGAAAGAAACTGGTCGAGAATTAAATAAAATTTTAACAATGATTGATGTTGCAGAAGAAGAAGCATTGAAGTTTGCCTGTAACGCAGTTGTTATAAATGAAAATGTAATTTTACCAAGTGGATGTCCAGATACAGCTGACAAAATTCAACGACTTGGATTTAATGTGCATATGGTTGAAATGAGCGAGTTTATAAAAGCTGGAGGCGCATGCAAATGCCTTACGCTTGCGCTGAATTAAATTTATTTTCATCTTACTGTTCTTACTTTTACCAATTTATTTGTAGTGTTCTTTGTATATTTGCTAAGTGTAGTTTGAATAGTATTGAAAATGTTTTTTCTGTTTAAAATTAATATGTTCACAGGAGAAATGATATAAATATTGTATATAAATAACCATTTTGTGAGTAAGAACATTTTATTAATACTGAAAAGATATTTTTTTATTATGTAATTTGAATTCACGAATAAATACTTTCTTAATAACGTTCCATAATGAAGAAATTTATTTTATTGTTACTTGCTTTTCAAAAAATATCTAATTATGAAAAGCTGAAATGCGTTGCGTTCAATGGCACATTCAGGGTCGCTCTCCTCCATCGACGCGTTCCAGCGTTCCTATGCTTTAGTACCTCGATGAGGTATCTCAGGTACACAATTATGAGACAAATAAGCAACATACAAATACACACACACACACACACACACACACAGAGGCAAAGCGACCAACTTTGTTTTTCTTTCTCTCTCTTTGTTAGGCCAGTTAGGCTCTTGGTTGCCAACTCTCTTTGTTAGGCAGTTCATTTGAATAGAATGATGCAATTGCATAATAAAGATATTTATTTAATTTGCAAAGAACAAGACCTTCAATTGTAGTTTCCCTATTTTACTTTGCTATTTTTTGTCTCGCATGTCTGAGATGTCTTTTCGAATGGTGGGAATAAATAATGATGAATTTCAGTTTGCGAATTACGGAACCAACATGAGCCAATACTCAATGGGAGGTGATACACGCTCAAGCGTCAGTAAAATATAGAAATTTTCTTAAATCATATTCAAAATACTAATCACTAAAAGTACAAAGTGTAAAAGTAAATATTTAAAAGAAAAAACAGCTAAAAACAATGAAAAAATTCCACTGTCAAATTCCAGATCAAATATTATGTTGTTATGTAATTAAAAATTTGGACCAATGAAATAAAAAAGAATTGTAGCTAATCAGAGCAGAAAAATTTCAATCAATGAAAAGTTCAGGCAAAACAACTAATGCTATTACGTCATAACTATGCAATTAGAAGCTATCCAATGAAAACTCGAATTTTTGCCAACCAATAGAAAATCATCCCTGAAAATTTTACCGAGAGAGACTATCCTAAAAATTGCACATACAAAAACGAGAATCGATTTGGCTGTAGTTTGATAAAGGCACAGAATACTTGAAACAAATAGCTTGTAAATTTTTCAATATTTTAGTTTTCAAAAACAACAATCAAGGTTGATTATTACTCAAGTTGCATTACATGTATTTTAGTGATAAGGAAGTGTTGGACATTTCCTAGCTTTATGCCCAAGAGGACTTTACTTCCTGCTTCCTGATGCATATCTTGTTTACACTAATATTAGTAATGCTGGTATTGACATGATGGTATGAAAAATCCAGCCCGTTTCCAGTTCAGAATTTCAGCAGGCAAAAAATTTCAGATGGACGATGATATCTGATATTTGATTTATCAGTTGCTTGTGATGAGTCATTACAAAAAACAAACGAATACTGTATTCAGTAGAATGTGCACCAACAGTTGTTTCGCTTACAAGCTAATAACCTTCGAATGCTCAACACTGAACTGAAACGCAAGATCAAAAGAGACTAAACCGCAATTTTTGTTAAAGCATAAATTTTAAAATAGAATTTGTATTTTAATAAATAAATAAATAAATAAATAAAACTAAAATGTGGAGTGAATTTATATATATTTTTTTAATATAAAATGAAAGAGCAATTGATAAAATGTTACATCATTTTTATCGAAAATCAAAATGTTGCAAAGATTTCGCTTTTGCAAGCGGACAAGCAGTTTTCAGCAATGCGTAACGTAACGCTAGAATGAAATGGTTCATTTGCTGATTGGTTGCCTTTAGAAACTCAATGGTGAAAAGCAGATTTGTCCAGTTATCATGAGCAAGCGGAGCTTTTGTTTATTAGCAGTTTATGCTTCTGACGAAGGCAGTGAATGCTTTGGTCAGAATTTTTGACTGACACTGACTTTTGCAACCAGCCTGTGAAAAATTGTTTGCTTCATTCTAACTTCACTACTGAGAATAATTTATTTTTGCTTTGGTTTTTTTTCCACCATCAAACACTGTTTGTAGGTATGCATTTTTTTTGTCTTCAGGTTTATTCTATTATTAATATGTTATAAAATAATTTCTCTCTTATCTGTTTATTTCATCATAATTTAAAAAATATTCGAATGTTTTCTGTAATTTATGCAAAAATTTTGTTTCAAGTTTGACCTTCAATTCTCCACAAGTCGTTAAGCATACTGATAAAATATATCGCATTAAGATTTCCGTTAATATTTTTGAGTGAGTGTATTTTCTCCAACAAATATTTGTCCCGTTAAAATTGTTTTTTTAATTTTATAAAGAAATACAGAACGTTTTATCTACGAGTTTCGAGAAAAATCTTCAGCAGAGCATAAGCAGATTGTCAATTTGAGGACATCAGTTGCAATTTAACAAGTAGAAAATTTTTTAATTTATCAAAAAGCACAATAGAAGCGGTATATGGGTTATTTATAGGAAAAATCACTTTAGAAGTGATAGGACAATCCAGAATATAAAGTAAACAGAATAACATTTGGTATAGTGGTGTAAAAAGTGCAAATTTTTCAAAAGCAAAAATAAGCATATTTCAAGCATTAGAATTATTTTAAATTTTAGATTAAAAATATATTTTAAAAACTAACAATACATAACAGAAATGTATTTATGCAAAATGTTTAAAAGCAAACAAAATTTTTCACATTCCGATTGCAGCTTTTTCTGTATTGTATGAAATTGGCTGTAGCAAGGAAAAGGCAGACATTTTACTTTACAGTTTTCACATGGCAGTTGTAATTTTTCATTGATATGTATTTAATATAAAATATTTTTTAAAATTATAGTATATAGTAAAAAATAGCATAGCAAAAATCTATTATTTGAATTTTCAGCAGCCTACAAAAGTTTTCTTAACGTCTGAAAATAAAAAATTATGATATATTAATATAAAGTTAGAATTCATATTTTACTACTGACTGCAAAGTTTATGATGATGCATTCTGTTCAGAATGTTTTCTTGTGACCTACTTTTAACGTTATGTATTTTATTCTGGATGAGAATTGCAGTGAGTAATTATTAAACAAATTTCATTAAATTAACAAAAAATTTATTTCATTGTTCGAGTGAACTTTGCTAAACAGGTCAAATGAGAGTTTTAATTATTATTTTAACAAGCTCAAAAATTATACCTGATCATCATATTTATTATTGTAATATTAATTTTAAATTGTGGGATGTGTTGGATTTATTCTGAAAATTAATTTTAGCTAGAAAATCATGGACACAGAATTTTCTTTTCCGTGTAGTTTTAAAGATTTAGTGGTGAACCGCAATGAAGAGTTTTACGTTGAAGTCTTATCGGATAAGAATATTATTTTATCAAAATTTCAAGGTTAGCGTATGGTTTTTTACTTTTACAAGAATGTTTTTTAACTTTGAAAACTATTGTTTTAGAATATAAAGACTCGTACGATACAAACTTATTGGAAAATTTCGTCAGTAACTTTAATGTGTTTTACAGCGCCATAGAGTTTGTTGATTTTTTTATAGTTTTGATTGTTCTTTATGCTTTTGTTGTTTTTAAGGCATTTTTCAAAGTTTGATAAAGCAGATCTCATAGAAATATGGCATTCACTTGTTTTAGGTAAGAGTTGTTTTGTACATTTACATCATTAATATGTTCTTTTTTTTAGTTAATAGTAATATTTACCATGAACTTGTGAATCTGCTTGACGATTTTGCAGAATGCAGCGCGTATTCAAAACAGTCCTTGCGAAACATTTTCTCAATGAATATGTTTCTTCTTATTCACTTAGCACTCGAATTTGAAAATGAAAAGCCTCAGAAATGTTCTGAAGTCCAACTTAATGATGAACCAAAAAAGGTGCATATTTTTTGTCATTTGTTTTAACATTTATATGAAAGTTGCCGCTTTAGAGTGGAAAAGGGAAACGAGTTGTTCAAAATAATGATTTATGGAGAGATGAAAGTCAAGGTTTTCTTGAATTATGTTGCCGCATGTTGTCACTTGATTTGAAAAAGCTGTGGGCCCCGGCTTTAGTTGACGAGCGTTTAATCGAGTAAGTTTCATTGAATATAAATTTTCTTAACGTTGCATAAATGTGTTTTTCATAGTGGAATTGGTGAATTTTGTCAAAAAATGCTTCATCCGTGGAAGGCTCCAAGAAAGCAATGTTTATTAAAAGCGTTCGATTTGTTGATTCACACCTATAATCATGGAATTAGTAAGTTTGATGATTTTACTGAAATTGAAAAGCAACAGTCTTTTGTTGTTTTAGCTTTTGCTGTGCAACTTATTCAGTCACTGGCTGCTGCCGATACAAATCCGGAAAAAATCGCAGAAATGGTTTCTAACTTGGCAAATAGCGATAGCGAAACCTTTCTTGTTGAAATATTGAAGTAATTTACAGATTTATCTGAATTGCATATAAATATTTGTTATTTCCACTCAACTGTTGCCGTTAAAAAATTGAAACTATATGATTTTTTAATTTGAGGGAATTGTCCCAGGTGGATGCAGCTGCACTTTTGAATGAAGGCGCTTCAGCTCGAAACTACAGTGTTTTTCTGGTGGAAGTTGCAAATTTGATTCCAGATTGTGTCTTAAGGAACATCAGTTTGCTTGTTCCATTTTTGACAGAAGATGTAAGTGGAAATCAAAAATGCATATATAGTGTGACAGATTTTGAAATAGTATTTTTGAATTTAATACGTATTAATTGAATTTTATCGTTTTTTACTGTGATCTTTAAGGAAAATATAGTAACATGTAATAAACAAAAAATTTACTTGAGAATTATGAATTTTAAAAATATTGTTTTATCAGAAAAGATGTATTTTTTTTATATTTATTTTCTCTGTTGAATTGGAATTGCAATAATGTTTTTGCGGTTTTAGTCATTTACATTTCGTAATGGTGTTTTGACTACATTCTCTGTACTGATTAGTAAGAAACTGACGGGCGAAGATTTGCCCGAATCTCTGGTAACGCTGAGAACTCAGTTTTTCAAGCATTTATTGGTATGATATTGATATGTATATATGTATAATTTTTTTTGAAAATTGTCAAATGCACAATATTTTCTTGCAGGAGCATATACATGATATTAGTGGGAATGTACGCAGCAAAGCGTTGCAATTATTTACTAAGCTTGTTTTGGAAAAATGTGTTCCATTGAATGAGTATAAGCTTCTTATGCCACTTGCAATTGGACGCTTAGCTGACAAACTTCCTACAGTTCGGAAAGCAGCTATTCAGCTTCTTGGTAGCATTTTAAGCAATAACCCTTTTATGAAGAAGGTATTGCATTTTTGTCATTATTTATTTATTTATTTATTTTTATTTATATGTAAATGTAACTTTTCTTTTGAGGTGACAATTGAGGAGCTTCAGAGTCGTCTGGAAACAGAGAAGAAGAATTTGGAGAATCTTGTTTATTCGGGTTTAACTAGATTTAAAGGTTTAATTTTAGAATGAAAATTGTTTAAATTAAAAATAATTTTGTTTGATTAAGGAAATAAGGAAAGTGAAGCACAAGATTCAGTGAATGAAAAATGGACAATTGCAAGAAATCGTATGAGCGATATTCTTGACGAACTCATAGAAAAATATTGGGAAGACGGTAGTCTGAATCTTCCGGATGAGCTTTGCAATTTTGAAGATGTTTCAGATATAATGTGAGTTGATTTTTCCAGAAAAAGCTATATATATACATATGGGTTGATGTTTTGTTTGGTTTTTTCTTTTACAGTAGCTTGTCTGCGTTGAATTGTATAGTGGATGGTAATTACAGAGAGACAGTTCTGCGTTTTATACATTTTGGCAAATTGCATCCGGACAGTGCATTGTTAGCGTCAGTTTTTGATACACAGTAAGTAAAAAGCTTCTACAGAAACTGACTGAAAGTGATTTTTTCTTTTTTCTTTTTTTTATAGCTGCACTTCGGCCGAATTTAAGCGAAACCTTTTAGATGCGATAAAATTTGTTTTTCTGGGTTCGATATTATTTTTTTTGATAAATGAATAGAAATAAATGATGGTGTTTTTTTTTATAATTTGTTTCAGATTTGATCATGGCTTCTGTAATAGCTGATGGACCGTTGGCTGAAGAAATCCGAGAAAAAGTTATGCAAGGGGATCAAGTGCAACGGCAGAAGGTTGTCATACGATTCATTGAGGTAAATAAATAATATTTGGATTTTAATTTTGCATATATTGGAAGTAATTTTAATTTTTTTTCCAGGATAGTATATGCTTTTTGCAACAAGTGCATTCGATTTTGCCATTGATTACCGAAATGCTGTATCAGAATCAACTGTCCGATGTGCTCGAATCAATTGACTTTTTGGTTAACTGTGTTTCACATGATGTGTCAAGTAACAATGAAACAATATGGAAATGTTTTGAATTGGTGTGGTCTACACAAGAAGCGGTACGAAATGGCGCTTTGAATGCTTTTCGGAAACTTTGCGTAGATATTGACTCAGAATTCAATGCAAGGTATCAGTCGTATTTGTAGTATCAATCAAGCATCTTAAATTCTTGTTATTACTTAGTCGATTTTTAGTTATATTATCGAAATGAGAATACAAAGATTGTTGACCATCATGGAAAAGGCGACCGATTCTCAATATTTCACTTTAGCAAAGCTTGTATGCTTATGGTTGATTATTGACATTGAATGTTTTTTTGTTTGTGTTTTTAATTTTGTTATATGCCAAATGTTTATTTTTAAGGTATCAATAGCATTGAAGAAAGGCATTCTTGAGAATTTTAATTTAATGCCAGCTTGGGACATAATTCAAAATAACAAAGACACTTTAGAAAAGAAGAAAATAGCTTTGAAAATTATATGCATGTTTGCAGTGTAATGTTTACTTATTACTTACGTTTAAATTGTTCTGTTTTTTAAATTCATACTTCTTTTTTCAGTAATGATAAAAGTGTGCTTCGTGGGAACATCAAGCGATTGGCTGTGTTTGGTTTATCTGAAAACGCTGACTTCCATTCTGCTTATTTAGTATTGTGCACTTTGTCCAAATTGGGATGGTATGACAGGGTAAGTATATTTCTATTTTTTTTTTAATATTGAAAAGTGTGGTGTTTGTTGTTATTTTCAATTTTGATATTGTAAAGTTTGTAATTAAGCATTTTTTCTGTTGTTGTGCTTTTTTAGCAGGGTAATTTGAAATTTTTGGAAGAAATTGCTTGCGAAGTAGAAGAATGTTCACTATTTTGTCGTGTAATGCGCTTCTTACTTGACGGTATTTTTTCAGTCTTGTTCGTTTTGTTGTTCAATTAATAATGATTATCAATTTGAGGTGTCACTAATTATGACGATAACTACTGGATAGCGGCAATGGAATATGGAGTTAGGCTCATTTTTTATGCTGCTCCAAATCCAGATGTTATTTGTGCATCTTTTTTGAAATCATTGTCCGCGAAAAGTGAAGAAGAGAGCAAAAAGGGTATTTTTTTGTAAACTGTTTAAGCTATTGGATAATGTTGAACATGATGATGATTTTGTTCTTTACGTTTTTTTCTTTTAGAACAACATTATCCATTATTTCTGACCAGAATGCTTTCTGCATTTGGCCAGGTGGCTTATTGCAGTTTTCATTTTTTGGATATGTCATTTGTGAGTTATTTGTTTTGGTTTTTTATTTTAACTTATTTAAATTTTTGAATTTTAGTCAAACCAGCTTAAAAAGTCAAGAAATACTAACGAGCAAGTCAATAATAATGAAAAGAAATCGGTAATTTTTATGTTTAATAACAATAAAATTACAACAAATATCAAATGCATCATTATTTTTCAATGTTGAAATTGGATGAGTGGTAATGTTTTTCAGGTTGATTCGGTATTCGGTTTGGATACTGTCGCATCCCTTGAAGATCGAGATCGCGATTTTGTGAACAAAATATGCGAGGAATACGTTCTTAAAGGTTATCATTATTTATTTGAATATATTTTATTTATTGTTTATCATTGTGTTTTAGATGGTACTTTTCTTGGTGAATATTCGAAATTGGTGATAAAGATATGCAAACAACCGATAAAGTACAGCTATGCACCGTTGCAAGCAGCGGTGGCAGAGACACTGATGAAGCTGATGTTTATCAGGTTGTTGTTGTTTTAATATTTTTGAATTGTTCCACTCGCAATTGTGTTTTAGATTTATATAAAAATATATATATATATTTATTTATTTACTTATATATGTATTTGCAGAAAAAATTTTTATTGAATAACTTGTTAATGGATATTTTAGTCAAAAATTTTGTGCGGAAAACTGTAGATTGCTTGTCACTATGCTTGAAAAATCGAAATTTCCAATCGTACGACGAACCATAATGACATTGCTGCCAGACTTGTACGCACGTCATCCTAATGAAATTGAATATTGGACTAGACGTGTTCACTCGAGGTATATTGTTTTGTATTTTATTTTGAAAATTAAAATTAAAAAAATTTCATTTTTTAATGTTTAATGAAATTTAGAATTTTTGATGAAAATTTGTCGGTGCGAGTGTGCAGCATCTCCATTATGAGTTACTTGGTTTTGCATAATTTGACTAAACCAGGTCGAATGTTAGCGGATATTGCTCTCTGTACTGTTGACGAAAATCCCACGATAGTTTCATTAGCTAAACGATTTTTCAAAGAATATTCCGAAAAAGTATGAGAAAAAGAAGAAAAAAAAATTTTTTTATTTATCCTTAAATTTTTATTTCCAAATTTCTAACTTTAGGCAGCGACCTTCTTTTCCATTTTACCGGACATTAGTGGTCAGTTGTCGTTGAAATACAATGAAATTGGAGCAGAGAAAAGTTGGCAGATTTGCAAGTAATGAATATTTATTACTTTATTTTATTTTTTAAATTTAAATTATTATTTCAGATTTTTGTATTCTTTTATAAACAAGGAACGCCAAAATGAAAGTTTCATCGACAAATTGTGTGAACGTTTTGTCATTGCAAAGTATACATATAAAAGCAATATTTATGTGTTTTTTTAATTTAAATTTCGAAACTTAAGAAATGTTGAACACTGTCATATATTGGCAAAATGTTTGACCTTGCCAACGTACAATGAACGTTTGATTCGCAAAGTGGCGGAAAGCATGAAATGCTATGAAGAGAAATTGAAAGATGATACTGTTTTGCAGTGCTTTTTATCAATCGTAGACTCAGCAAAGCGTACTTGGAAAGGCGATGGAAAAGTAGTGTTGTTTAATTTAAATTCATTTTTTTAAACGATGCTATTTTGAGAATGTTTTAAATTTTAGGAAAGATTGGATATGTTGCAAGCTGAATTGAAAGAAAAGCATGAAAAATACCAAGCGACGGAGATGCATTTTGCTGCTGACAATTCTATTCTTAATCCTGAAGAGCCAGTAGTTGTAGAAGCATCATCAGATCCAAGTCCAACTGAAAATGTTGGTCAAGCGTACGTGAATAAGCTTCGTCGAAGTTTCCATCGTAAGTATACACATTGAAGCATGCATATTTGTTATTATTTCTACTACTACTAGTAGTAGCTTAATTTCACAACTTACTTATTGGTGGTTATTTTTAGATCAGATGGAATCAGCGGAATGGAGCTTCTTGAAAACTATTTGTCCAGATTTGGACGATACCATTGCAGATATGGATTTGAATGGAAAAGATGAGGCGGATACGCAACTGAAAACAGCGGTAGAAGATTCTGAAAATGCTGTAGACAAGCAGAAATCATCAGATGAGATGGTGAATAATGACAAGACCAACCCTAATGATGGTCGTTTGTCAGTGACAACTGATTTGAATTCAGCAAAGACAAAAGCAGCAGCAAGTGACAAGCATACACCAGGCAAGCAAACGATATTTATTTATTTATTTATTTATTTATTTATGTATTTGTTATTTTCATATTTATACGGTTTTATTTTGCAGGTCGACCAAGAAAACGGATGGCATTCGATGATGACAGTTTTTCCATTTCCAAGAGAGCTGATGATGATCAGAGAGATAGTACTAGCGACAAAGAAATCACAAGTCAGTCAGTTCTCCGTAATGGTGTGTTTTATTTTTGTTTTTATATATCATCTTTTGTTATTTTTTTAAATATCTCTCTTTTTCCTTGCAGACAATAATAAAGAAGAAAAATCATTATTGGAAAAACGAAAGGCGACGAAAAATGGTGAGCATATATATATTTGTATAGAATAGCAAAAATTGATTGTATTTGACGTGGATGAAGTATTTTTTTGTAAAACAAAATATAAATTTATTATTAGCTTCCAAAAAGTCGCAGTCTGCTGCTGATGATCGAGTTGAGAATTTGACGGAAAGCAGTGACGACGAGCCAGCAATGACGAAAAAACCCAAGAAGACAAATATGAAAACTGACCGCAGATCTATTGACACTGGAAGTAAGATGAATTTATCAGTTTTTTTTAAATTTCAATTCCATTAAAAAAATATGTTTTACTTTTAAAGAATCAAGCGTGACGAAGCAACAGTCTACTTCAACCCCAAAAGATTCAGCATTAAAAAAAAGCAAACATCGCAAATGTGAGCTTATTATTTTTTTTTGTGAATTACATATATGTTTTTTCTTTCCCTTTTTCTTTTCTTATTTTATGTTTATACTGCTTTTTTATGTAAGAAAGTTTTTTAGAAATATTTCAAATTGAAAAAATATGCTGATTTTGCCAATAAGCTGTTTCTGTTGTTATTTTTGTCTTCAACTGTTGATTTTATTTTTGAATTTTTAGATTTTATCCAAGAGTCGAGCAGTGAATCCGATGATGATTCCAAGGAGCATAATTTTTTTGCATATTTAACCAAGTTCAATATTAAAACACCTTTTGATTCATCAAAAGTTTCAGGTTTGAAAAGTTATGTTAAATGTATGCATATATATTTTTTTCAATTTTTTTACTTTTCCAGAAGTTGATGAAAACACTGCTAAGCGGCGGGCAGAGAAGAAGAAGGGGTTTTTGTCGTCCAGCCACGACGATGATAGTAATTGTAATTTTGAAGAAGCTCCCATCACCAGTAAAGCGAATAATAAAATAAAAAGTTCTCTTCTTGTTGTTATTTATTTTATTTGTTTATTTGTTGTTTACGGTGTTTTATTTTAGAATCGAGCATTTTGATGAAAAGACAAAAGGGAAAAAGGGAGGTGTCGAGTGAAAGTGATGAAGAAGAAGAAGAAGAAGTGTCGGTGATGCGGACAAGATTGTCCACGTTGAGATCTCGGCAATTGAAAGCTGAGCGAAATAAAAAAGGTACTTACTTTGCTTTTTTGCACAAATAGTGTTAAATATTTTGTTTATTACTTGAAAATAGTGATAATTTGAAAATTTTAATTGTGCTTCAAAAATTTATAGAACAGAGAAAGTTGAAAGCAGCTAAAAATGCATCGGCAATGCAAATCGATTCATCAAGCTCAGATAGCGAGGATGAGTTATTAAATAGTTGTATGATTTTGTTGAAAATTAATGGAATTTTTTTGCCATACAGAGAGGACTGTCAATGTTTTGATAAGTTTTTGAATTTTAGTCAAGTTGCGTTTTGGAGCAGCGCAACGAGGTAAAAAACTGAATGGTAGTAAAGCTGAAAGTAAAGAAACAACAAAATCAAGTTCATATTTGAGACCGAATATCATGAATTGGGATGGTATGAATTTTCAGAGATATTGTTTGCACAATAAATTTGTCCACATTGGATGTATTATTATTTATGTTTATTAGATATCACGAATTCTATGAACAGAAGTACGAGAAAAAGCAGAGAAAGCAGCGGAAATATTAGTGATGGTAGTGGCAGTAAAAATAGCAGTAGCAGTAATGGTAGTAGTAGTAGTAGTAGTAGTAGTAGTAGTGATGACGGTGGTAAGATGGAAATGTTGAATAAAACTGCATCCCAGAGGCGAAACATTCTGAAGAACTTTCGGAAAGCTCGTTAGTTTTAAATGAATAGATAGATTTATTTTTTTATACATTGAATTTGACGTTCAATTATTATCATTAGGTCAGGCTGGCCATGTTTCGAGGAGGACATTATTTGAAATGAGTCAACGTTCTTTTGAATTTGCGAAAAATATTTCAGACAAAGAACAACAGCAGAGTAATAGTAGAGTTTTTTCTGAAAAGAAGAGAAGCCCAGAATTGCGCAGTACGAAAAGAAAACTGAACACCAAAGCTGTTGAAGAAAAGAAAGAAGGTATTAGTTATTTTAACCTTTTAGAATATGTATGTATATATGTATTTTTTTGAATAATTCATTATTTTCTATGATTTTTGATAGATGAAAGTATTGAAGTGAAAAAGAAGAAAACAAACAAAAATACTAAACGCAGTGGTGGTAGTGGAAAGCTGAAAAATACTGCTGCATCAACCAAGTCTGAGAATAAAAGTACGTTTTTTTTCATTACAAAATTGGAATTTGTTTGTTTGGTAAAAATTATCCATCATTATTATATTTGTATTACTGCGCTTGTAGGTGAAAGTCGTAAAAGAAGGGCTGATTTTGATTTATTTGGAAGTGACGATGAACCAGTAGATTGTACTTCAGAAAATTCAAAATTCAAAAATATTTCTTCTTTTTCTTCTTCTTATGCAACAAGTTCGTTTGTATTGAAAAATTGTCATAGTTAATGGAATTTTTGATTCAGGAAGTCGTCGCACGTCGTTTCGAAAGAATGTAAAAACAAAAGGTACCATTGAAGCAAAGGAAGAAAGTAAAGATGAAGAAGCCACTGATGATGATGCTGATGATACAACATCCGATATTGCAGAACCTAAAAAGAAAGTTTATAAGAAGTCTGAATTACCAAGCAGCAGCAGTAGGATTTTGATTTTTTTTTCTCGTTTATACTGTTACTGTTTTTTTAAAGAAAAGCATATGAAAGTGTACTTTTCAGAAGCGAAGCAATTGAAGAAGAAAGTCAGTGGACAGACGAAGAAATCTAACACTAACTCCAAGCAAAAAAGTACACAGCTCTGGTAAAGCAGTTGTAAATTTATTTTATTTTTCTTTATCTTATTTAGATAGTGATGCTGAAGTTTCTACTAGTTCGACATACAGTTTGAGTGAGTTAATTTTTTTAAGCATGCATTATGGTTATTTTTATGCACAGAAATTTATTTTAGGAAGTGGCAAGAAACTGAACTATAAATTGTGATACGTTGTGTAGAAATGCTATACTTTTTAACTTGAAGCAATATGTGCATGTGACTTTTATTCCTTTAAAAATTTTTTTTAGATGTTGCAGATTTTCCCCTGATACTGTTTGATTTTTCATTCGTTCGTTGCAAGTAGCTTATATTGAATTGTAACTTTTGAATTCGATAATGTGATTGATATTCACGTTGAAGCTGATTGAGGGGCACGCACGTTTTTATTATTTATCTATATGCACGCACAACTGACTGGTTGGTTGGCTAAATCATATATAGTTGTTTTATTATATTAAAAGATTTTGAAAACGAAATTGTTTCGATAGAATTATTTAATCCGCGAACAGTGAGTTGCATTGCAAAAGATGAAACTTTAATTTGACATAAATTTTAATAAAATGAGGAAATGCTATTGAAAGTTGGTTTGACATGCTTGGATGATGTTCATTTTACTTGCCAACAGCAGCTGTATTATAAGAAGAGATGCATTTGTATCGTAAATGTAAATTTTCGAATGGAAACAATGCAGTTTGACTAATTCAGTGGGTTGTCTTAAGAAATTTTGAAGTTTCTGAATTTTTGTAATTGTTATCATTTTTAATTCATTTAACACTACAATTCAAATAACAAAACTGAAAGCATTGCTGTTTATGAATGTTCAAAAAATGTAGCGGTGTTTTCAGTTTGATATTCAACAAATTTTCAGTTTTGTACTTTCTGCATTTATTCCATTGCAGAGGATTGTGAATTTGTGATGAATTTTCTCAGATGTGATACAAAAGTGAACGTATTTGTGCATATTTAGAGAAATTTGATTTTTGAAAATCATTGAAGAACATGTAAACATTTCAATTGTGTAACTTGCATTTCAAAAATGATCTACAGTATGTTCAATTAGTTTACTTTGTTGTTTGTGATTCGGATGAAGTTGCGTAATAATAATGAAATGAAATGCGCGATGAAATGTAATTTTTTGAAGCGGTCTGCCGATTTTTTGTCTCATATTCGTTGAACTCTGTTTCGAAGTGGAAGTTGTTTGCGTGATTGTATGTTGTTTTCGTGCAGACGCACAACCCATTCATGCTCAGTTCGACATGTTTGACTTGATTGACCGAACTGGAGCATTCGATTAATAAACAGAGGTGGAGGATTGGCGGCGGAGCCAGAGTCAGATGTTCGATAAGCTTGCGTTTGAAAATGCCAAAGCTTCAATGAAAGCTGCAGGCGTTTGAGTCGATTTTATCGATCTGTACGACACTCGAAGCTGCATTGTCGCTTGGACACGGTTTGAAGATTTCCTTTTGGCTTACCGCTTAACGTGGCAGCATTCCAAATCTTCTCCTTCAGTTCATCATCAACTGCATCGTCATCGTGCTCTCATTAATCAACTGATACAGCAATATATTCTTTTTTTTCAATGAAATATTTTTTTCTGTATTTAGAATGTGGAATGAATAGATGTTACTATTCTAGTAACAAGATAGATAGATAGATAGATAGTTTACCGGATTTCAAGTGATAACTTGTGCATATTTGTTTGCCGTTGTCTATTTCTCTGACTGATATTGCTGATTTATTTCAAATTGAAGTTGTTTTACAGTTTGATCAACAAAATGCTCATCAAAGAGTACAGAATTTTATTGCCGATGACTGTTGAGGAGTATCGCATAGCTCAACTATACATGATTCAGGTATGTGTTTAATTGATGTAAAACAGCTTTGTAAATTGCATATTATTATTATTATTATTGTATTTAATTTTCATGTTTGAAAATATGTTTAACACAGTTTTTGATCGTTTAGTTAGTTTACTTTGACTTTTTTCGACATTTTTCATCGCGTTCAATCTCCTGATGGTTAATTAGTCGAGCTTTTTGACTTAATGGAAGCTAATCGAATGTTTTCATTTTCATACGCGCATCAACTGTAAGTGCGTATATAATATATATATATATATAATATACGCGTGCGTGTTAACTTTCCTTTTCGTTGAGCTGAAAGCAGATTGCATTCATTTGCTTAATATTGTTAATTAATGTTGTTTTTCGTTATGTCAAAAAGCGGCATCTGATGCATAAATTTAGACAGTTTTGAACAATTTGTTGCGTCACAAGATGGTTTATCATCCGGGAAATGTTAAGCATGCTTGCTGCTTCCTCGTCTCAGTTATTTTTGAAATGTTGCAAACAGGCATTCTGTATCTATGCTTTCCAAGTTGTCTCCGTTTTTGTTGGGTATTTTATTTTTGCACTTTTCAAAGATTTGAGAACGAATACATGAATGAAATTGAAGTACAAATCAAAAATGTTCTGTTTCACTTGAAAATGGGAAAAGGATTAATGCTAGGTTTTTTTTTCAAATTTTAACCAGCTAATTTGAGAGCAAGTGAATCGGCAGCAGTTGGCTAAATAATAATCACAACTGCTACTACATACGTCATGTTGTTTATTTTTTTTCTGATCTTTGCTGTGAAACAAATTTATAAATGGTTCATCAAAATGTTAATTATTACTGGTCATTATTAGAAGAAAATGATGGTATTTTTGAATGTTTGCCAACGTTGTTGAACAATTGATTGAACACAACTGTGAAAGGGGAACATTTAAATTGAGAAAAATATTGCCACAAATTTGCAATTTCAATTCAATTGCGAAAAGTGGAAAATTTTTACATTTGATTGATTGAGAAATTCTAATCATCAGTATTGATTTTTCTTTCTTCTTTAATTTCCCATGTTCAGTAGTTGGAAATAAATTAATAATCATGCGCTTATATGTTTTTCCCTTTTTTTGAAATATTTATTGCTTTATTTGTCTATCTTTTACTTTTTGGAAGTGTTAGTTGTAATTGAAGGTTTCGAAAGTTCAGTTGGATCAGATTTGATCAAATTGATGATTTTCATTTTTACATGCAGAATATAGATTTTGATACAACGAATGAAAATTAATTCTAAAAGTTGGAATTATTGTTTTTAAATTCAATTTCACTACGATCATGTAGCAATAAAGAAATGATTTCAACAAATTTCAAGATAGTTTATTCATATTTTTTAAAATTATTTGTACATTTTTGATTTTAATTAATTTCAAAATGCAGAAAAAGAGTCGAGAAGAAACGAAAGGAGCTGGTAGTGGAGTAGAAATTATAGTCAATGAGCCGTACAATGATGATGAAAGTGGAGAACGTGGACAGTACACGTTTAAAATTTATCACATTGGCAGTCATTTACCCGGTTTGTTGTTTCTCTTTCTGTGTGATTTATTTATTTAAATTTTATGAACACAACATATAACATAAATTAATAATAATTATGCGTCCGTCCAGCGTAGTGATTGATTTATTATTTTGCTTATTTTCTTGACTGAGTAATTTTTCACTTGGAAAACTTTCAATAATTATTTTTATTTTTATGTATAAAATTAAAAATTATTTTTTTTTAATTTACATTATTGAAACTTGTTGTTTGAATTTGATAATAGCTTTGCGCATGTCAGATGTGAAATATTGTTTGTAAAATCAAGTAGCATTTTAGCATGGTTTCGATCCATTTTGCCCGAGTCAGCGTTGCGAGTTGTGGAAGAAGCATGGAACGCTTATCCGCACACGAAAACAAAATTTTCGTGTCCATTTGTGGAAAAATTTTCACTCGAAGTGGAAACAAAATATTTCGATGATGCCGGCATACAGGAGAACGTTTTCAATTTGACATCTAGTCAATTGAACGATCGTATTGTCGGTAAATTTATTTATTTATTTATTTATTTATTGGATAATTTGAAATTGTTGTATTATTTATTTTAGATTTGATGGACATTGTCAATGATTCATATCCGGCTCAAGATTATTGCAAAGATGAAGATCCAAAGTTGTACAAATCGACCGTCACTGGGCGTGGTCCGTTGAAAGAAAGTTGGATTAAGGATTGTCAAGAGAATGGACGTCCAATAATGTGCGCGTACAAACTGTGCAAAGTGCATTTCTGTTACTGGGGTATGCAGTCGAAAATTGAAAAATTTATACATGACTATGGTAATTCAGTTTATAATTGGTATGGATGAGATTTTTTTAATCACTGCACTGTTGCTGTTTCAGCTCTTCGAAGAGTGATGCTGCGTGCCCACAGACAAGCTTGGGCTTGGCAAGATGAATGGTGCGGACTTACCATTGATGATGTCAGACGTTTGGAAAATGAAGCTCAGTTAGCTCTTCAAGCCAAAGTGTGCTTTTGTACAATCAATTACTGTATTGTTATTTTGTAACTGTCGAAAGTTGTAGATGGCGAATGTTGCTAAAATTGACGACTCTTTAAGTGCAGAAACAAGGCATTATCTTGAAAAAATTAAAAACAAAAATTCTGCAACTGGTAACAAGATTATAATATTCATTAATTATTTTTCCTACTGGTAATATTATTTTGTACTTTCAGAAGTCGTTGCTATGTCCAATGCGGCGAATCCAGAAACGGATATTCTGTCCGTGTTTGAAGATGACGAAGAGGAATTTTACGATGCTGTTGGTAATGCCATGATCAGTCATGCTATGTTTATTTGTTGAACTTTCTCAAACATTTATTATTTATTGTAGAAGAATGTTTGTCTGAAACAACGCAGTATCAATGTCAACTGCAGAGTGGTTTGTAAATTTATTTATTTAACTTTCATAAATGCATTCGTAATAAATAATGTATTTCTGCTGTTATCGTTTTTTTGAAATAAAAATATTTAATTTATTTAGATAATTCCGAGTACAGCTGTAGAAAAGTTAGCAATACATTATCTACTAGTGATAATAAGGTTAAACATCTTTTGCTTTTATTTCACGGCGGCTCCATTTTGGACAGTGGCCATGACAACGTTCTCAGTCATTCGAAACAACTTGATCTCAACACTTTTAGGTTGTTTATTTTTTTTGCTTTATTTCGGTTCATATTTATATTAGAATGTGTTATATTGAAAAAAATCATTATAATAATAATGTTTTTTTCTGATCTTAGAATGACACTTGAATCTGTCATAAAAGCACAATATGAAATAATGCACGGAGCAATAGCTGTACGATTGGTGCCATGTACAAATTCGTTTGGCGAAAGTTTGAAGCTGTTGCAAAGGTGATTGATCAATTTAAAATGTTACATACGCATGCTTTTAATAATAACAGTAATAACAATAATAATAATGAATGAATGAATGAATGAATTTATTGAGCAAAAAAAAGTTTTTTGAATTTTTATTCAAATAACGTTTAGTATATGCCCTTATGGAATTGGATATGGTCAAAATTTGGACATGTCGAGACAGTTTTGGAATTTTATTCCATCACTAATTCCAATCTTGTCAGTTTCATCGTCGAAATACGCTGAATGTGTTGTTACGATTGTGCAAAAGGCCAACCAAGTTTATTCTGATTTTTTGCAAAGTGATGAAGGTGTTGGATTTGATGGCAAAGTATGTTGTTATTCTTGTTGTTACTTGTTATGCTAAAAAATCCTATTATTATTGTTATTTATTTTATTTTAAAATCAGGTATCCATTTGTGGTGATGCAGTTGGTGGTTTGTTGGCTTTCGACGCATTATGTGACTTGACGATGAGCAGAGCAGTTAATTTGAACGATCCACTTTATCGTCGAGTAGATCAACAACGGGTAATGGAAAAAAAATGATTTCTTCAATTTAATTATATTTTAATTTAATTTAATTTTTGTTTTATTCAATATATTGAATTTTTGGTTTTTCAGAAATTCACTCCCATTCCATCATCCGTCGCTTCTTGTAGTACAAGTTTAGTTGGTGAATCCTCTCTTGGAACAGAAGCTGACAATGATAACTCTGGCAGATTGTCCAAAATGGTTGTTGTTGATGGTGACAATTCAGCAAGTTCTGAATTTGCATTTCCTGTTCAACATTTGTTCTTGTTCGGTACATCGTTGGGTTATGTGCTGGTGATGCGCAAAATTGCCAACAATCCGAGTGAGCATTTATTAATTTGTGTGCAACTTTAATGCAATTTATTAATATGAAAATTTTCAAGAAAAAATATTTTCATCAAAAAAAAATATTTCTCTCACGTCAAGTTCAGTTGTTTCAATTGCTAAATATGCGGTTGAAATTTAAATTTAAACATGTTTGCTATTTAGTCGAATGTAATATGTGGAGCTTAATTTAATTTCGTCACTTGCCGGTCGGGTATGCGAAATTGTTACTTCCTAGAAGCGGCTTTTAATTTGCGTCATTTTTTTCTGACTAAAAATTTATCGAAGGAATGATAAGAATAGAGGAAGCGATGTGAATTTTTTTTTCTCTTTTAAGCAACTGTCACTTGATGATGAACGTTACGTAATGTGTCACATGAATAGTCATCTCATTTGCACTGGTTGATGCATTTCACATGTCAAGAACACATGCTTTTTGCAGATCAAGTTTTAAAATACTTTTTTTTTCTTTTGAAAACCATTTCAGAAGATTTTTTTAATAATATGATTAATTTCAAATTTTATAGTGGAGATGCTATTTTTACAAGTTTAATACTGTTATTCTTAATTATCTGTTGCAATTAATATTGATGATCAGCTTTTATTGAATAAATAATAAGTGAAACTTGATTGATTTCTTCTTCTTTTTCTTTATTCCATTATTATGATTATCTTTATTATAATTTCATTTGGTGTTGTGAATAATTAAAAAAACAGCATCCAAAAGATCTAGATTGACAGTGATATTTATTTTGAAAGAAATTTGAATATTTTGTAGTAAAAATTTTCAACGAAACATTGTTTTATTGTAGACTCGTTTGCATTTCCCGCACCACGATGCGAGCAAGTGTACAATTTGTATTACGCGACAGATCCGTGTTCAGTGCGCATTGAACCGCTGCTTTTGACTGAATTTTCTGTCATACCGCCGGTAAATATACCGCGCTATGAGCGTTTTCCGCTGGGCGACGGTCAGTCGATGCATATTCTCGATTGTGTTCCGTTGTTTGCTACTGAGAAGCATTCACTGACACCCAATCTGGAAAAGAATCCATTGTTCCACAGACGACGCAGTGTCGCCTCTCTGAGCAGTGAATACGGTCGATCAGAAAACAGTATGTATGATGCAACAGTCAAATTTTCACATTATTTGAATAGAAGAAGAGTGATTTTTTTTTAATTTCACAGATTTGAAATCAGCCGATCGAATATCAACCTTGTTGTCGAAATGGTGGGGATGTAAGCGGCTTGATTATGCTCTTTTTTCACCGGTCGATTTGATCAAATTGCCCCTTGCATCGTTGTCGGATATTTTCCACGCCAGCTTTTGGGAATCGAAAGACGTGTGTGCGTTCATATTGCGTCAATTTATTTGCGGTGATGTTTTTTGGAATGAAAATCGTCAAGCGGGCTCGCTGGTCGAGGCAAAATCCGCTGACAAATGGCTCAAATGGCACACCACGTTGAAAGTGAAAAATATCGCTGCCAATCACAGGGCCAATGACGTTGCTGTGAATGAAAATCAGGACCAAATTTTGCAAGTTAGAATGATACTTGTATATTTGTTCATTTATTACTTTTTATACTAATAATTTTTAGGCGAGATTTATGTACGGTCCTTTTGACATGGTTGCTTTGAGCGGTGAGCTGGTGGACGTGAACATAATGCGCGATGTACAAACCGGCGAGTGGACGCTGTACGGTTCAACGTTGACCGACAGTCACGGTCGACTGAGGTTCGAATTGACCAACGGTCAACGATTGCCCGTTGGTCTGTATCCAGTGCGGATGGTTGTTCGGGGCGACAATTCCAGCTTGGACATGTCACTGGCCGTTCTACCGCGGGATACTGAATGCGTGGTGTTCAGTATAGATGGTTCGTTCACGGCCAGCGTTTCGTTGACCGGCAAAAATCCTCGTGTCAGACCGTCGGCTGTGGACGTGGTTCGTCATTGGCAAGATTTGGGATATTTGATTGTCTACATATCGGCCAGGCCGGACTTGCAGCAACGAATTGTCACCACTTGGTTGGTGGAGCATAATTTTCCGTTTGGTTTGTTGTTCTTCAACGAAGGCTTCTCGACTGATTTGCTCAAACAAAAGACGAACACACTGAAATCGTTGATCACCGACTGTGGTCTGCGCATTCACGTCGCTTACGGTTCCGCCAAGGATATTCGCGGATATGCGGAACTTGGCCTGCCGGCGAGTCGAATTTTTGCTCTTGGAAGAGTTTCCAAAAAGTTGCATCACGAATGCCTAGTAATGGGATTGTTTATTTTGATTTTTGTTTTCTGTTTGTTTGTTTGTTTGTTTGTATGTTTGCTTGTGATTGCATTCGAGTCGATTTGCTTTGCTTTTCACAGGTTCTTGCCGACGGTTATTCTTCGCATTTGTGTCAATTATGCAGTGGTCAGTTGTCATATTTGGCGACACCAGCTCAAGGCGACGGTCGGCTCATTTTGCAGCACAGCCGTTGCTCGTTTTCACTAGCCGACAGAGTTTCAGTGGTTCGTTCGTCGAATTTGTCTGCAGTTGCCAGGTCGAGATCCTTCACTCCCCGGACAGCCACTAAACGCTGTTCGATCACTTCGACACCGATGACCGACCGCGGTCCAGTCAGGCGTCGATGACCACGAACAAAGTTCCACAACGGAAAAGCCATTTAGTCGTTTATTTGCATTAAAAATTTTTACCCTTGCCTCTTTGCGTATCCTTTTATTTTTCTTTTGTATTTTCTCTTTCTTCCCTTCAACAACCAACAGAGGTATGCAACCGCAGTGAGCAGTTATTGAACAATTTACACATAAAAACCATAACTTTAATTGGATTTTTAGATGAAAAATAATAAATCTAAACATTCAGGAGACAAAATTTTCACTTTTGTTCTTTTGATTTCTCGAATTACACTGATAACGTACATGTTATCAATAGGCGTTGTTGATTCGTTTGTTCTATATTTTCAACTTTAAACAATTGTCAGAATAATGAGCAAATGTAAAATGAACCAGACAGTGTACAAGTAGTGTAACATAAATACACCGGTTTATTTCAGAAGAAACTAATTATATTTGAGAAGAAAAAATTGTGCATCTGTCTGTTACAATATCAAAAAAAATTTCTTCTATATGTCGCACACAGTACATCAATGGACTATCATAAAATTACCCTTTTTCAGCAGTTATGCAAAAAATACAAATCAATTGTAATCAGAAAAAACTTCATTGCCGATATATATAATAACATCATGTATGCATCTCCCTCTGCATTCTAATAGAGCAAATGGGATGGTCGATTTCGGGACAAATTTTCACCGTCTAATTTTACTGGTCGTTGAACTCGCTATTTTATTGGACCTTCTTGTCGTTGTCTTATTGGTTTTCCTTGTCTAATTCCTAATTGATTCAAACTTTTCAGTTGTGATTTAGCTGCAATATTTTTTCATTTCATTGGTTCAAATTTTCCATTTAGGATTACGTAACTTTAATTGTGGTGACGTAACATTAGTAATGAAAATATTTCTTATTTGGGAATTGTTTCAATCCAGATTTATAAGCTTTATAATTCATTGTAATTTTGATTTTCCAATATATTATTAGTGAAGTTATACTTTTTAGTGATCAACGTTTTCAATAATAATTTTTATCACTATTCTATATTTTACTGTACCAGACTGACGTTATATCAAATGCGTTAGTAATAATTCAGAAAAAAAGATACAAAAATAAGTTAAATAGTTATTCTTATTTTTCACTACCCAACAGCAGTAACAACCTCTGTAAAGAACAGTCA
>NW_003526943.1:853145-917516 GCF_000181795.1 Trichinella spiralis | reverse complement strand
GGAGGTGGTGATAATTCATCAAATACACATTTTTACATGTTGCATACTTGTTTAGACGGTAAGAGAATTGTAATTTTTATTCATAAATAATTCATTGTTATTGATAATTCGAAACGTCTACTTCTAATGCTAATTGTTTTTGCTTTATAATTTTAATTTAAATTTAATTTTTAATCAGATTTGATTTTTCCCGACTATTTCTTATTTGCTTTCCATTTAACCAATTCTCGGTTGAAAAATTTTGCCTGAAAAAGGGAAAAAATAAAAGAAACGTCACTAAGGTTAAACATGGGTTTCTTTGGCCGGTTTTAATTGAAATATGCATTATTGGAACGGCTTCCCGTTTAAAAAATAATTTTTGCTGCAAACCGATTGCATAAAGTGCTATGGTTGAAAATACTAACATGGTTTTGCTCACTGGCCGAGTATTTGAACTGGACCAATTCCCTGTAACGCTGTATTATTTTTCACGTGAAGAAGGAATTTGTCCTTTTTTGGATTATAATGACCCCTGATCAAGAAAGTGGCACCATTAGAAGAAACTATGCTGAATTTTATTCCATCAAGCATTGTGAATTCAGTAAGAAATTTACTATTCAATAAGCATTTTTTTAAGCTAATCTCGGCTAGTAAAACAATTCCGCATTGAACAGTTGATTTTAGGTAGAATGCCAGTCGTACCGAATTATGATTTCCCAGTTGCGCAATCCAGCTTTGAATTCTATATATTCAATGAACAAATTCTAATGGAATGCAAAATAGAAAAGAAGCGCTTGCAGCAAAGATATTTTTCATACATAACAAGTCTTTTCTCCCCAGTGGAGTTTGCTCATTGCCTTGCTATTTGCTTGAACGGCTATATAAAGACTGCCTCTTGTGATGCCATTTATTATGCTGAAAATGGATATTCTTGTCTATGTTTTTATCTTTCTCTAAATGATACAGTTGAAAGTGATTCAGAAAATTTAGGATTGCCTATTTTTGTAGTCAAGAGCTGCAAACCAGGTATAATTGTGCTATTTCTTACTCAAAATAATCAAAAAGACATCATTATTTATTTATTTATTTATTCATTCATTTAAAAAAATGAATTTTAAAAATAATTAGGTGAAATTCAAATTACAAGTTAAGATTAATATTTGACAGTTGTGCAAACATAAATATCAAAAAGCAGCAACTATATAACTGAAATTTCAATTTTAGTTTTTCTTAAGCAGCATTTTTTTCACTAGTGTTAAGATGCATTCGACTGTCAGAAAAGTAAAAATACATAATTCAACAAATAAAAATTTGAAATTGAATATGCTAAATGTGTTTCAATCTGTTTTAATAGCAACGACGTTGCCAATCCAGCACCTCACAAATATACATGATTTTTCAAATTTATCAGAAAATGATGATGAAGAAGTATATTCTTATAGTAATGGAAGTAATTCAGATTATTTTAAAAAACCTCTTTTTTATTGCCCATTTTAACAAATTTTTATTGCAGATGCTTTGGCAGCTGAAGCGAACGATGCGTTAGTACAAGATTCTTCTGTGGAAACTGCTAAATTGCATAAATTTATGGAGATTTGTCATATTCAACGACGAATTATCACTGAAATAGATTATGTTTCAGTATTTACATTCAATGATCCTGTATGGACGCTAAACATGTGCTTGCATCGCTGTCGTGATAATATGCATGGTGAATCACGATGCAGTGCAGTTTTATTTTCGCGATTAAATCGAAGGTGCAAATTATTGTCTCATGCAAATGATGCAAACAAATATCTAATAGAACCGTGTGAGGAATTTGTAAGCATTCTAGCATGTGCTAAAGGTAAGGTTTTTAAGCAAACGATGTATTGAAATAATTTTAATAGCAATCAAGACAAAATGCACATTAAATTATTTAATCGCTTAACAATTTTACCGTTTGTAAGAATATTCTAAAAGAATAATAAAGTGAACTTTGAAAAACATTTTAATATTCTATAAATGTATGAGCATGAGACATGATAGCTTGCTGTGGTAAAGAAATAGATCTATTATTACTGCAAAATATTGTATAAAATGACCGTAGATGAAAAAAGTTACCTAAATTTTTAAATTAAAGTTGCAATACTGGACATTTTAGACAGAGAAATGGAACGAATTGATAATCCTGAACCGGTCAATTTTTACCTTGAAGAACTTCGACAGATATGCAAAGTTGAATTTTATGTATTAAAAAATTTGACTCAATGGAAAGAATTAAGACAATTGAACAACGTGACAACTTTTAATGAATGTTTGCTATCATGCATTATGGAAAGCATGCAGATTCCATGTTCAGCAATAAATTATTCAACATCTGGAGAATGCATACTGTTAATGAACGGAAGAAATGATGAATTCTTCGAAGTTAAGGATGGAACATTATTTGGAGAAATTATAGACTGCGCACTGGGGTATTATGTAGAACAGTTATATCATTGAAATTTTAAGTGGTGATGAACTGTATTAGTAGAAATGATTTAAGAAGTGATTGCATAAAAAACTGGCTAAATACTGTCATTTGTTGCAAAAAAATATTTACAATAAATATTTTTTGTATAGTACTATTTTCCATTTCAAGTACATATGGAAACAATTGAAAGTTACTATTGCTGTTCACAATTTATGCATAATTGTAATAAAAGAAGCATTTTTAATTTTACTCCATGTAAAATTGCTCATTTATGGCATATCATTAAATTTTAAACTATAATTTAAAGCTTACTTCAGTTCTGACATTCTTTTACTGACAGAAAAATTTGTCGGCTTTTGCTTCTGCTGCTTAATATTGCATTGTAATATGCAAAATAGTTATTTTTTACAGTTGAATTTAAGAAGCTTCAAAACTAAAATTTGCACATTTATGTAAAATTCAATGTATTTTAAATTAATTCGATTTTAATGTGGACAATATATAAAGATGTACATGCCAATTAGCTAATTAATTGTTAATTAAATAGCAGTGTTAAGAATTAGAATTAGAATTAGACTAATTCAAATACGTATTAATTTTTACATATTTACTAAAAAGTAACAACGAAAATGAGCTGCTGCCTTCATTATCATCATCGGATCGTCATAGCAGTGTTCGCATGTTAGTGGCTGATGATGCAGATTCAGATGTTGCTGATCATGATGATTGTATTCTTCGTAATGTCAAGCTTTATTGTTGCGCTTATTTTAACATTTTTATTAATTTTTGCATAAAAGAATTTTTACATCTTGACAATGTAGAAAGCGCTATGTTCAGAAACGTTAGCAATCACTACGTGGATTTTGTAAAATATTATCAGCATTATGAAATGTGCAAAATTTAAATTCTCAGTGCTTATCATTTTTCTCACGTCACTTTAAAAAGAATTAATGAGCTGATTTAGTTTGATAATAATTGTTTGCACAAATGAGTGAAGTCATAATATATCCTGAACGCATAGCTGCCTTATTTGTAAATGAATATTGTAAATATCAACTTCTAAAAGGTAACAAAACTTATCATGTTCAAATAACTAAAGCTAGACAGTTCATATCATTTGCATTGACTGTATTGACATTGTAGCTTTGTAGTTTGTACTAACGGTACTGTGTTTTACTTTTTTCTATTAATATTAAAATTTAAGTTTAATTTCATTTTTACCTGATTTAATTTTTTAAACACAGCTTACACTGCTTGAAGGAAGTTGTAACTCGCTACTGTTTAGTAAATTACTTTTCAGTCGACTGTATGTAAAATATTTTAATAAAAATTTCATATTTATTTAAACGCCATTATGTCACTTTGTGCAAAAAAACTTCTTTTTTCTTTATAACTGAATATTAATTGCGGTAATTAATATTTTTCTTCTGAAACATCTACAGAATAAGAAAAATTTCTTAGTTATTTAATATCATAATGAATTAATAGTACATTTAATTATTTTTAAAATATTTTCAGTAAATAAGTCAGCATTTTAAACAGTTCTTTAATTTAAGTTTTTAATAATGGAATGTGAAAACACTTTAATAACATTCAATGTACGATAAGCATTGCTAGAAATACAATGCATATCAAGTTATTTAAAATGTCTCGCTTTTTATGTTTTACTATAATTTTGCAATAAAGTTTTCTAATAAACTGAAGAACTTGTCTGTCCTTATGAAATTTTTATAATCTATTTTGTTACAACTTTAAAATATTGCAATTTACAAATATATTTGGTGGCAATTATTTTATTTCAGCAGATTGCAGATGGAAATGAAGAACGATTGAATAATCCTGGTCGGTTATAAAATTAATCTGTGTAAAATAAACTATAAATTTTTTCTTGACTGTTTGCTCTTTAACACTGCAATATTTTGTGTATTATTATTATTATTATCATTGCGTATTTTGCTTCAATTCAGGTAATTATATTTAGAATGTATAATAATATACATATAAAAATTTGTAGAGGTTGTTTTGCAAGGAGAGGAGTTTATATTCAATTCATTCTAAAACAATAAAACAGTTTGCAAAAAATGAATTACATAAATTATCAGCAACGCAGCAAACATGTAGATGTACAGTACATAAAATGCACTGTTTGAATTAGCATCAAGTGCAGATACTGCACGGCGCACAGAATAAAGAACTGTTACCATTTTTACAATAGCAATGGTTGTGAAATTTTAGTCTTTTAAATTACAGCATTCAAATTTTTGCAAAAATGCCTTCTAATATTTGCTGCACGCATTTAACGGCTATTATATGTTCTGCACATTGACAGCAAATCAGTGTATTTCATTACCAATCAGTATCAGTGTATTAACAATAAATTAGATTCAACATTTTGCAATAATTTGTTTATACAGATTCAAACGCCTCTTTATTTCATAACATTTTTATCCCTAATCCGGGCACCTGTCTACATGTGTAGACAAACGATGTTTGGAGCAGTGCTGTGATTTAAATAAAAATAATTAGCCTTATTCATTCCACAACTTTTGATAAATTTTTATGCTCTATCTGCACAGCTAATTTTTTTCATCTGTGACGTTTTCAAACGATTGCTTCATGTTTACGATTCATATTCCGTGCACAGGTCTACATATGTAGACATATAACACTTTCTCTTTTTTTGATGATTATACTGAAATAATCCACATTTTTGATTATTTTTGAATGTGGTCCATGTTCGTGTGCATTATGAAATCTGGGATAAAGTTTCTGTAGATTTGTGAACTCTAACAAAAACGTTTTTATGGACCGTTATTTCACATCACATTCAACTGTGCAACATCTTCTTGAGCATGGTCATACATCTGCTGGTACAATTTTTGCATATCGCCGTGATGATCCAGCATGTTTGCGTAAAGCAGTGCGACGTGATCTCTACTCCACATTAGCTGTTTATGAGCACAACAAAAGAATAACGATGATCAATTATGTGCCAAGGAAGAACAGCAATGTTCTTCTGTTGACTTCATGCCACGCAAAGTTGAAAGTAGACAACCAGCAAGGTGACAAAAGACCAAACATCATGAATGACTAAAATCTTGGCAAAAGAGGCGTGGATAGCATGGATGCAAGAATAGAAGATTTTTGCTGTATAAGAAAGACCAACAGATACACCATGCTGATGTTGTACTTCATTGTTGAGGTGTGCATCAACAACGCATTCTTACTGATGAGACATAAGTAAAGTTATCAGAAGATAAAAAAGCGTTTTATGAGAGAGCTTTCAGCTGGTCAAACACATCGAAATGAGGTTTCAAAATGAAAAAATCTATGCACAAACTAAACATCCCTTCATCCGCTACGGAGTTGCCAAAATCATAAATGTTACAGATATCAGTTATAAAACGATAGAATCCATCAAAATGCCGAGTGTAAGGACGTCGAAAATCAGTGTAAAACCGCTGCCATTCATGTAAAAAAATATATACTTAGCAGTCATAAAATCACTAAAATATCGTGTAGCGCTTGCATTGAATAAAATAAATAATCTATTTGTGGAATTATCATTAGTTCTTGAAAAAATAATCACTTTAACATCATGTACAGGGACTAAGCATGACGAAACTTCTAGTGTTTACATATGTAGACAGGTGCCAAGATTAAGATGTAAAATTTGCCGCCTGGATGAGGGTTAATTAAAAATACGATTAACCCTTTCAGATCAGCATTTTTTTCTGCAAAACAATCTTTTTTAAATATGCGTTTTAAACATGTTATGGTGTGTGTATGAAAATTCTAATAGGATTTATTGTTGCAATAATATTATTGCCATTTTTAGAGCTGTATCAAAAGTGATACACTGGGCCTCAAAGGAGTACACGTTTCTATAACTAAGTGTGCATACGTTTATTGTTCTTATGTACGCAGGCATGCAGTAATTGGCAGACAAATAATTATTTATGAAATTCTGTAAAGCAGTTCCTGTTGCTACTTAGGCATAGGTAAATACTGCATTTTTTGCACAGGCACGTCGCTAATTTAGAACACAGTCTGCATCTTCTTAGTGTTTGAGTGATTTTTGGTCAGTGGCTAGTTTGGTCCTTTGCTACTTCTCTTGAGACGTCAGTTGGTCGTCTTCCCAATCGTCTTGACGTCAGGGGTAGTGTCGGAGAATACGCACGAGAATGGCTTCTGGAAGTTGCAATAGACTTGTTCACAAGACACAAGGACTGACTAACTTGGCAAGTGAAGCTTAATAGGTCCAGTGTGCCTGTGCATGTTACAGGCATCTCTTTTCTGTCCCTCTTATACAGTTGCCATGCATCTGTCATGGCAGTGCTGATGATCCAAAAGAAAATGCGACGGGTCCATTCTCGACTTTTGTGTTCGATGCGGTATAAAGTAGCAAGCATGTTGTTCAGGTCTATGCCACCCATATTCATGTTGTAATTTTTTTAAATGTTTGGGATTTCAACGTTAATACCTTTTCGTTGTCTGCCATCCCACCTTTTCACAGTTGACTTTGGTTTTTTACCAAGATATGTCGATGTCACTGTGACGCGTCTGTTGTCATACCAAGCAATTGCGATGATCCCTTTTTTAGCGACAGTTCTAAAGTCATAAGCACCTTTGCCCTTTGACTTCAGATCTTTTTCAGAGAGCAGCTGGCAGCCACGAAGTCTGTCTGGTCTAATGGTCCCATAGAATGGGATTCCCATTTTTTTAGCCGCAGCTGTAATTCAAGAAATGTGTAGTAGTTGTCAAAGAACAGTTTGTAGTTTCTGTTCTTTGGCAACGTTTCGCACAGTTTTAATATATAATTTGCTGGTTCAAAAGGCAGTGGGTCCTCGACATAATGGGGTTGGGCAAGCGATTCTGAGTAGGTTGAGGGTAGTAAATGTGATGTGCAATTTCCGTTTAAACTCAGTGTATCAAAATTGATACAGGTAATCTAATCAACTCTACTCAGCACCCCAAAAACTTTAGAGGCTTCTGTCAATTTTAACATCATCTTCACATCAACATCTACTAGTAAAATAATTATTATCTTTAAATTCTGCTCAGTTCTCAATTTATGCAACAAAATGCAAATTCATCTTTTTTCGTCTCACCTACCTGTACAGCAGGGCGCATTATAAAAAATCTACTAAGATGAGAAAAAAATGGCAATAAAATATTGTTAAGACAAGTGTCAAGAACACAATCATGGTTAACAAACACGTTTCAGTAAATAGCTATGGGGCATAAAACATTATGTATGAAAATTGATACACTGGGCCTGAAAGGGTGAAGATAATAAATAACTTGTTGCATGAAAAACTAAGTTAATATTTAATTATTCAACCATTAAATTTATCAAGACAACTGTAAATGGGTCTAAATGTCTCAGTTATTAATTAATAAAAATTTTTGAAACTTAATGTGTTTACAGAACGGAGATAAAACAGAATTTTTGGCTTTTTTTGTTTGAAGCAAATTGTTAGTCATATTAAGTTAATTATTTCATGCTGCTCAATTTATTTTCATAATAGTCTTTCGTATTACTTCTATAAAACTACTTTTATAGTATAATTTGCGCAAGATATGCATTTTTTGAGAGATGAATTTTAATGTTCATTACATTTGATGATTGAAATAATTTTGGTTTTAATTTAAAATTAATTAAATTTTAAATTGCTGAACAATTTTAATCAATATTACTTAATAGCATATAATCTAATACTTGTTTACTTTAAATATTTATTATATTCATGCATATATTTTAATTAACTTGGATTAAATCAAATGCATTAGTTTTAAATTAAAAAATGATATATTTTAAAAATTAAAAAAAGTCCCTTAATGCTAAACGAGTATAGAATTAATTTCAGAATTTAGAGTTTAAATTATTAATTTATTTGTCAATTTCTTAATTTGTCTTCATTGGAAACAATTATTTAAATTAAATGTTATGCTCTAAAATAATTATTAAAACTTTGCTTACTACTCAATGCATTTGATGATGCAAAGCTGAGAATTATAAAGCAACTTTATTGTGATAAACAGGCTGCATAATTTTTGCATTGATTTTAAGGATGGCCTTAATTAATGCTGTCCTTGTTACTATAGTGTTCTATTCTATAGCAAATTAATTTTTAGTAAATTTATAAAGTAATACAAGTCTTGTTTTGCTTTTTATCAGTCAAGTCAATTATTTGAAAAGTGACTTTATAGTGCAACAGTTGATAAAATGTGTTTTATTGAAAGAGAGAATATGTCAGAGTATGTGGTGCACAGGATGTTTTTTTTATTTAATTCATAGCTCTGAAAAATGCATTAATCAATGTTTCGAATGGAATGCATTTTGTGACTGCAACCATGTTTTATACAACAGGAAGAAAAGGCAATATGGCAATCATATATGACGTCATGAAGTATCTGTAAGAAATTGTCCGTTAGAACCAGAAATTTAATTTTATTTTATCATTGACTGCTTAGAAGGCAAGGCTCTTCATTATTTAAAACAATAAATATCCATTTTTCAACCTAATCTACAGTGATTTCAGTTGCAAGCAGCACAGTATGACAATTATAAAATATACAATAAAAGAGAATTATTAAAACTTCAATCACCGCATGAAGAATGTATCATTGAACAATTTCCATTTTCTAAAATATTTTGCGTAGTCTATGCAATTCCATCCAAAATGAAATTTTGTTTGTGCTATTGCCAGATATTAACCTCAAAAGGCTCATGTAATGCTATTCTTTTCGCAGATGCAGAAGAAACGTGTAAACTTTTAAATTATTAGTCAAAAGATAGACATTGAAATTTAAATTGTTTGCCAGTTTTTTGCTCTGTTAAAATGTAAATCTGGTAAGAGAATTAATTGCTGCATATATATTTGCTACTTATTATTATTACATATTTAATTTTCCACAAGAAATATTACATATATGTTTAATTAACTTAAAACTAAATAACTAAAAAAATAAACTTAAAACCATAAGTGCATTTCAAATGTAATGAAGCCTTTAGTATGGAAATGTTTTGCATCAACATTAATGCATAATGAAGAAACGTATTATCAAACTGAATGCTTTGTTAATATGTTAATATGTTAATAGTTGGCTTCTTCATTTTATTTCAGCCAACTTGGATAATGAAACCGAATTTGAACTGTCTGAAAATGAAATTACAGCAACATCCACTTTTGTAATAAAAGTATGTGGGCTAGTTTGCCATATTCATCGTATGCAATTTTTGGGAAAGCGCAGTACATCCAGGGTAGCAATGACTAAAAGGAACATCTTTGAAAATTGCATTCGGTATTGTGCTCCAAAACATTGCAGTTCTGCTTACTATTTTATTATAAAAAAGAAAATGTCGTCTTTTAAATGTGACAGAAAATGAGCAGTTTATAATTGACAGTATCATGATCCTCATTATTACTTCATTTATTAATTAAGTTTCATTAATTAAATTCTTCAGAATTCTGCTTATTAGATAAATATTTTACTTTTAATAAAACGAAGATGATAAGCACTGAATGAATGGAAATTATGCACTTTTTGTAAAAATAATTATTTCAGTGCGATGGCATTTTAATAAAAGAATTTTAAAATGTTGCATTATTAAAATTCGCAAGAAATCACGTACAGAAATGAAAATCAATATCAAGTTACAATTATTTAAAACTAACATTAAATAAATTTTTAAATATTTGCATTAAAAAATAAAAATCGAATTAATGCATTGAATGACGTTAGTCAAGTGTTCTGCTTAGAAAAGTTTAGTAATGTTGATCTTTTTTTTGAAACTTTTTAAGATGAGAAACAGAATTGAATTATAACTTTATTATATCAGAAAGTAACATGAAAGATTTCGGTGAATGTTATTTTCATTTATTTCACTATTACAGAAAAATACTATTTTAAAAAACAAATGTCAGAGTAACGGCACCATGGAAAATAAAATCCAAAGATACATGATGAGTTTACATGAATTTCATGAAATTTGAGAAGCGGAAATAAGAGATGCTGCAGAAATTAGAAAAACGGAAGTTCTTTACATTTTAACTCCCGTTTATTTTTTAACCCTCATCCGGGCGGCAAATTTTGCACCTTAATCCGGGCACCTGTCTACATATGCAGACACTAAAAGTTATGTTATGTTTATTCTCTGTACGTGATGTTAAAATGATTATTTTTTCATGAACCAATTATAATTTCACAAATAGATTATTTATTTTATTCAATGCAAACGCTACATGATATTTTAGTGATTTTATGGCTGCTAAGTATATATTTTTTTTACATGAATGGCAGCAGTTTTACACTGATTTTCGACGTCCATGCATTCAGCATTTTGATGGATTTTATCGTTTTATATCTCATATCTGTAACATTTATAGTTTTGGAGCAGTCTGTAACGGATGAAGGCATGTTTAGTTTGTGCACAGATTTTTTCATTTTGATTCCTCATTTTGATGTGCTTGACCAGCTGAAAGCTCTCTCATAAAACGCTTTTTCATCTTCTGATAACTTTACTTATGTCTCATCAGTAAGAATGCGTTGTTGATGCACACCTCAACAATGAAGTACAACATCAGCATGGTGTATCTGTTGGTCTTTCTTATACAGCAAAAATCTTCTATTCTTGCATCCATGCTATCCACGCCTCTTTTGCCAAGATTTTAGTCATTCATGATGTTTGGTCTTTTGTCACCTTGCTGGTTGTCTACTTTCAACTTTGCGTGGCATGAAGTCAACAGAAGAACATTGCTGTTCTTCCTTGGCACATAATTGATCATCGTTATTCTTTTGTTGTGCTCATAAACAGCTAATGTGGAGAAGAGATCACGTCGTACTGCTTTACGCAAACATGCTGGAACATCACGGCGATATGCAAAAATTGTTCCAACAGATGTAAGACCATGCTCAAGAAGGTGTTTCACAGTGGAATATGATGCAAAATAACGGTCCATAAAAACGTTTTTGTTAGAGTTCACAAACGGCTGTGCCAATTGCCTAACATTGGTGCTTGCAAGACCAATGTGACGTTCTTCACGACTTCTGCCAGCATATAACAAATATTTCAGAGCATAACCATTCTCCGCGTCACATATCCAGTTCATCTTCACACCGTACTTTCCTGGTCGAATGGTCAAATGGTCAATACGTATGGTAAAATGCAAAAGTGGCAATCACAAGTTCACCGCAACCGATTATTTATAGCAATGAATAGCTGCATAATGGATATCGCTCATCCACTTTTTAAAGCTGCCATAAACAATTGGCTGTTTTTGTTGCATATTGAGCTAATAACAGTGACTCTTCAACAAACATCAAGAAGGTCTGAGAGCACTGACAGATACTCATTAAGCATACCGTATTTATCTTTGGGGTTGGCACCCTTTTTGACTAATCTACTCTATAAAATCCACAGAAACTTTATCCCAGATTCCATAAAGCACACAAAAGTGGATTACATTCAGAAATAATCAATGTGATAACCTCAGAGCATTTTAACTACTTCAAACATGTGGATTACTTCAGCATAATCATCAAAAAAAGAGGTGTTATGCGTCTACATATATAGACAGGTGCACGGAGTATGAATAGTAAACATAAAACAATCGTTTAAAAACGTCACAGATGAAAAAAATTAGCTGTGCAGATAGAGCACAAAAATTTATCGAAATTTTTGGAATGAATAAGGCTAATTATTTTTATTTAAATCACAGCACTGCTCCAAGCATACTTTATCTAAATATGTAGACAGGTGCCCGGATTAGGGTTAAACAGATGTTTACATGTTTGCCGTCAATTTAGCTTTCATTCAAACTTTGCGTATTCAAAAGCAAAATGCACAATTTCATTTTCAAATTTAAGAATTGTAATAAGTGAGGCGAATGAAAACAATTTTTAAGCTGAGCCAGATGAAAAGTTTGTACTTTTCATAAAGTGCCTGAAAGTTAATTTTGTACTTCAGTAATTATAATTTTTAATTACTGCATTTAATTTACTGCAGTGACATTTAGTAAAACTTTTGAAAGTCTTATAGAACTTTAAATGAATTTGCTCCTCTAAGAATTTTGAAATTATGTTGAATTGTCATTTTTAAATATAAATTTCAACAAAAATGTTAAAAGCATTACATTTTAAATCGTACTCATGAACGTAAATGCATGCTAAAGGCTGCTTCATATTACATGCCTAAAATGCAACTGGATTGCGTGATAAAATTTTACATTTCAAGCTTATTATTTCAATTAAAAACTGGGAAAATTATTAACGATGCCAAAAACATGGAGCAATGTTTCTGCGAACGTTGCTTAACAATTTGTTCAGCTTTTAATTACATGTCTTGCATTTTATTTGAACTTGGTGATGAAGAAGAACAGTGTAAAGTACCATCAGGATCCATAGTCAGCGAAGTTTTGCATTGTGAAAATGGCACTCTAGTAGATGAATTATTAAAGTTTACAATTTATATCAATGCCATATCTGCAACTAAGCTGATCATATAGCTTCAAATCAAAAATGTTTTCAAGCTTGTCTCAATAAGATATTGGATAATAAATTCTTTTGCTTGTTTTTGTAAATATTATAGATTAATTTAATCTACTATTATTTTTCATTATTGAATAATTATAAATAATTATTTAACAAGTGAAACCTTTGTTAGGATTTGACAAATTATAAAAGACTTGAAGCGGTGCTCATTGGTAAATTCTAAAAAGTAAATTACAGCAAGAATTAAGTTATTATTTATAATCAGAACTTTACAACAGACACTTATATTAATTCAACTACATTTAGAATCGGTTATATCATATTACTTTTAATAAAAAATTATTTTAAATTTGATAAATGGAACAAAAATTTCTGATTTATTATCATATTGTAATAATCACTTGCGTACAAGTGAGAAATGAAATATATTTTTTATTACACCATTTTATATTTGATATCCTTCATAATAATTTTTCATATATTTTGTAAGAATATTTTTTTTTGGTTTTACATGGCGTGCCATCATTAATAACAGTGTTCGCTATTCCTTATTTACTTTAAATTTGTCCAAGTTTTTATTAATTTATTCTAATTTATACTTCTTTAATCTAGCATTATCATTTGATTTTAACAAAAGATTTCCTATTTAGAATTTGGATGTCCAGTATAATCAAACTTATTATCTTTCTTGTTCTAATTATAAATGGAATGCAGGTATAGCTGTTCTTAAAACAGTGCTAACAGTAAATCTTTCATTATTGTTTCAATTCAGGCACTCGGATACTACAGACAAATTTACGTTCCCTCTATTGATAGATTTTGCCTTTTGGAAACAATGAATGTAAATGAAGCTGAAGTGCAAGATTTTCTGTTATACAGATTCAATTCAACATTAGAAAACTGCGTTTCAAACTGCTTTTCATATTTCATCCTTGACATTTGTGATGTTTTTTCATTCAACGCGAAGAAAAGAATATGTTCACGGTACAGAAGTTGGAAAAACCTTACATTTTTTAACACTGAATCAGTTGACGACAGTGAATTTTACACGCTTGTAAATTGCACAGAAGGTAATCTTTGATGTCATTACTGCTATAATTATGTCCGGTCATTTGCTCTAAATTTAACTACAAATTTCTTTCCTTAACTTTAACTTACAAAATATGACAAATGCAGTTGCTGAATTCAGGTTGGGCAAAATGCTGATTAATGCCCTTCTGGAAAACTTTATTCTCGGTTTATAATTTTAAGCATGCTAAAAGAGAATGAAAGAAAAAAAGCATGATTATTTAAAATATAGAACTTGAAACATTTATTAATATATAATTAAAGAGTGATATGCAGTTTTCACTTTTACAAGTATTGGACAGAAGCTAACAGTTGAAACTATTTGAAATACTATGAAATAATAACTAAAACTTTGTTAAATATTAAAATTAATTAATAAAAAAATATATATTAAATCTATAAGTAAGCATATAATTGTTAAAAAATTGGAATAAATGATGATTATAAATTGTTCATGCTAAAATAAAATGTACTTATTGAAAACAAGAAAAAGTTTTGAATTTTGCATTACATCATTTCAAAAATCATAAAAAACGGTCATAATTTTATAACAGTCTAATGTTTTTTAATTAGCATATTTAGCTGGAAATGCTGTGGACAGTTTTATCAATGAAGAAACTGAAATCGAAACCGATTTTAACAAAACTAAAGTTATTCCATTGAAATTCCTTCGCGAAGTTTGCACTATAGAAAGATTTCCATTCGCTGATAGCATCAAAGCTATAAGAATTACGCTGATGTATCCAAGAACCATGGAAATCTGTCTTGCACAATGTCGAATGTCATTTTCGACTGTTGCTTGTAACGCATTTCTTTTCTCTTTAGCGGAAGAATCGTGTGTTTTGCTGCACTATAATGACGTACCTAAAACTCAAAATAAAATTAGAAAATCATCATCACATTTTTATAAAATCCTGAATTGTGAGTATGGTAAGAAGATTTAATGCTTTATAATTATTTTGATATACATTTAAAAATTTAATATATTCATCATATATGATGTACGTTATAAATGCAGATGAGATACGCTATAAAAGTTTATAGATGAGAATGACTCAGGAACAGAACTTGCAGATGCATTAATTTCATTTCACTCGCCTCATTCATCTGATTCGCAGTCATCGTCATTGGAATTTGAAGAACTGCAACAATCGGAGGAAGTTGCAGTTAATAGCATGAGTAAATTAATAGAATGCATGCAGGGCTAATTAAAAGTTTCCATGTTTTCAGATTTAAATTTAGTACAAAGTCCAGAAGCACCATCCATTTCATCATATGTTAACACTAAAGTGGAGATTGTGAAACTATACGCTTTTTATGAAATATGTGAAATTGAGAAGGCAAATTTCAAAACAGTTCAAGGTGTTTATAGCATTGATATCAATCATCGTATTTACTCATTAAACAAATGTCTGCACTTATGTCGGAGAGAGGCAACCACCAGTAAATGTCAAGCGGTGTTGTTTTCACAGAAAAAGTATTTCTGCAAGCTTTTAGTAAATGGGTTACCACAGAATTTTGTCACTGTCAAAGATGGAGAAGAACTTGTATTTATGATAGCTTGTTACAATGGTAACGTTTGATGTTTGATACCAAAATTAAACAGTTGCCTTATTTATTAATTCAATAATGATTTCAGTAAAAACCATTAAAAATGTTCCATTTGAAAAATTTTATGTAAACATTATGAGAATTATTTTAAACTTGATTTATTTTAGCAGTGTATAGTGCCATAAATTAAAAAGTTATAATAATTAAATTCTAAAAGTAAAAAGTTCTAAAAGTAAAAGTGGAAGTTTTTAATTCATTTTATAATTATTAGCATCGAAAAATATTCATGATTTTACTAATTAATAAATATTATGTGTATGTAATAAAACCAGTAAAGCATTAATACTAATTTATTGTAGATCGCATCGAAGAGCGCTTAAATAATCCTCCACCAATGAATTATTACCTGGAAGAAATGAAAAAAATTTGCGTAGTGGAAGCATACACATTGCAAAACTTATCAGCGTGGGCTGTTATTGCCAACATAACAGATGTCAGCAACATTAAAGAGTGTTTATCAATGTGTGTAAAGCATTATTCTATGGAAAAATGTACAGCAGTCAATTTCTCACTGAAAAACTACTGCGCGTTGATTAAACGCGATGCTTCTAAAAGTTACACTGTTATGGAAAAATCTATTTTTGTTGAAATTCTTCAGTGTGTACCTGGATTATTTTCACATCAAATATATGACATTTGATTTATTCACACTCTTACAATTGTTAATGATATTGGAGAAAGTTGCAGTTAATAGCATGAGTAAATTAATAGATTCAGAATAAAAATTAAAATCTTTAAATTAAATTAAAATCTTGATTTCAGTTTATCATATTCAAATATCATGAAAGCAAGTTTTAATATTGCTAAAGATTGCTAGATAAATAAACAGTATTTTTGCAAATAATATCAGAACCAAGAGGTTTAAAATATTTAAAACATTGATGTATAAAAATGTAGAGTATCTAATAATAGATTATAATTAATTTAAAAGATATGCTTATACATAGTCATATAATTCAGCAGATTAAACCTGCTGAATGCAGATTATAGTACAGTGAATACACATACAGTATAGTACATAATAGCGTAGATTTAGCATGCGAGTAAAAATGCAGTCACCAGTGTTATACCTCACGAAAAAGCTTTGTATGATCTGCTGTTTTGTTATCTGCATAATATGAAACAGAACTTTCAAAACCACGAACAACATTAAATCATAATATTAGCGATCTTGAATAATTTAATATTAATTAATGTTTTAAAAGTTTTACATAAAATGAATATGATATTGCTGAATGCATCGACCATTTTATACTTATATATTCGTAAATGCAAAAAAATAATCTTTAAAATTAAAATCTTTCCAGAACTTTAGATAAAAATGTTTGCTTAATTGCATGAAATGAAAAGAAAAAATTAAAGAGGAAAGTTAAATTCTAACTTTTAAAATCAAGCTTCAATTCTCACATCTTATATTTGCTTAACTTAAAGGCATTTATTTCTGATAGCTAAAACTTTTGTCAGAAAATTCTAGATTGTGATTCAAAATGTAGTTATTATTTCACATTCACAGCAGAACTGAAATTCAAAGAGAATGTCGCATTTTATGATTTAATAATTACTTTTAAATCTCATCACCTCATTTGTGCAAGTTCAAACTGGCATTTATTGTAAGTAGAATAAATTAAATAAAATTTGTCCAGAAGACCTCATTAAAATATATAAAATTTTCTGTTAATCAATTTAATTTCTTCTTAAATTAACAAATGCATATTTAAATTGATAATTTACTTTTCATCATATAAATAATTAATAAGAAACACTAAATATAAGAAATCTAGCATTGTTTTAAGCTTTTAGCAGCTTATTAAAAGTAAGATATTGCCTTGCTATTTACTAAAATGAGAGGAAGAAATTTTTATTTAATTAGGCAGGATATATAAAATATTCATCATATTTATATCCTGCCAACTAACTGTTCATTTATATACGTTGATTAGCTCTTCATGAGAAATATGCGTATGTTTTAGTGTATTTTTAAACTTTATTTATATAAATAAAAAGCATGTTGCAAATCTCAAGTTGCAAAATTATTAAGCATTAATGAATTTTTCAGAATGGCAGTAACAATAATTTATAGCAGAAATATTTCATTTTATTAAAACTTAGTTTAATATTATTTACAGCTTTAACAAATCTTCAACAATTACAGAGGAAGTTACATAAAATGGTGAGTGAGCATATCATCATTATTCCTACTCATCATGAGTTTTATTTTTAAAATAAAATTCAACGTTTATGTAATGTACCAGGTAATTGTACTTTTACTTTGTGATTACGAAAATGTAATAACATTGCATGAGTACCAAAGTATAATGTGACAATATGGAACAAACAGCATAATAGTGAAACTCTAAAAACATAACATATTTTTTAATATTTCAGCATTTATTTCACGTTCATTGGATTTTCTTTACTTCAAGCATTAACATTTTTAATCAGTAGAACAACCGTTAAACAAAATTTTCAAAAATAAAGGAAGAACTTTGATATACAAATTATGAATGCAAAAGCAGTGCAAAAAGTGATTATTAAGTAGCGTTAGCACTGAAATTTACTTTTCACATATTCCGCTGTTCAAGAATGAGACAGAAATAATTAAGCAACTGTTGAAGAACCGTGTCTTCCTTTCATTCTGATTTTGCAAACTGAAGTTCAAATAAAATAAACACTGTAAACAATTATTTTGATTGTTAAGCATTTAGGTTAAAGATGTCTGTATCCTACACGTTTGGAGTGTTTTCGTTGATAATGTTGAAACAAGCGTTGGTATTTTTAGTTAAAATTGCAAAATGCTGTTGTATTCATTTTTTAATTATTATTTCAGATGCTTCCTGTCCAATTTTATATTCCAAAACTTGATAAAATTTGTGAAGTGGAATCACAAAATTTAAATGTAGAACTTATTCAGAATCATAAAGTCTTTCATTTCAATTCCACATTTGAGCACTGCATTGGCATCGTTTTTGCTACAGTTTACACTAGCCGTTACAACATCTTTTCTTACAACAAAGAAATCAATACTTGCGCAGGTTACCGCTTACATTCACACCAATTTAACACATCCATTAGCACCTTGGAAAATGAAGTCTCTGTTGTTTATGCTCTAATCAAGTGCCTTGAAGGTAAAACCAAATGCTATTTATTGGAAAAGTAATAACACTTGTATATATTTAATTTCAACGCAATTATTGCTATTCAGTTTATAATTAATTTGTTACCTGACTTTAAATATTTCTTATTTATGATTAAGAATTTATCTTCCATTGAGATAAATAATAATGCCTAAAGATATACTTCATTTTGTTTTACTTTTCTGAAGAAATGCAAAACTTGCAAATTGAAATTTCTTTTTATATTTATAATGACAAATTCAGTTGCTATGCATTGCATTAATTAATAAAAGAGACTTGTAAGAGTTATTTCAAAAATTATTTTACAAAGATATTTTTTAATTATGAAATGATAATTTCAAAAACCGCAAATTACTTTCTACATTTTAAACTGATAAAGCTGTTATTTATCCAGTGACCAGCGATTCCCAATTTGAAGATATCAATGGTGAAGAGGAGAATGTAGACAGATTCCTGAACATTAATATAGTTCCTGTGCATGAAAAATGCACTGCTGTTCGACTTCCGTTTTCCGAAAATTTTCAAGGTGAAAGATATAGCTTGACATTTCCAAATTCTTTCACAATGTGCTTTGCTTATTGTCGAGCTTTTTCAAAAAATGAACATTGTAACGCAGTGCTGTATTCTTCTAAAGAAAATTCTTGCCTTCTTATGCGACTACGCAACACTTTTAGCAACAATAGCAAAATAATGAAATCAGCAGCTCAGCTTTATTTTCTAATAAATTGTGAATATGGTAAATCAGTTTTACTTATTTCGAATTTTGATTATAAAATGAATGAAGCTTAAAATAATTCTCATCTGTTTTTCATCACAAATCAAGTACCATAATTTCTATAATCAGTCCAACATTAATTTTAATTAAACCCAATATCAATAATAATTTATATTTTATGCATTTTAATTTACATTTTTCTTTACAACTATGATTTTAACATTTCAATAAATAAATTAAGATAAGCAATTGAAAATAACTGATTTTTATAAACGGAACTAATGCAGAATAAAGTCTGCAAAAGGATAAAGTTATAATAAACTGTGCAGTATGAAGAAAATTAATATTCATATTTTAAACTACAGATACAACGCCTGGTACTACAGACTTTGAGTCTTTTCACTTGGTAGCCACGAATGAAACTAACGTTTATATGGTAACTGTAGAGCACTCAAATATGCAGTGTGAAATTATAAAGTTGCCATTACTTCCGACACATAAAAATAATCGAGTTGCACTCTGGGCAGCTGGGACTTTTGAAACTTGCATTTGGTTCTGCTCACCTGTTGATGAAATTGAAAATATCTGCAACACTGTTTATTATTCAGCTGAAGAAGAATCATGCTTGAATTTAAACCTATCAGAAGAAGATCTATCCAGCAATATATCTACAAACGCATCTACATCACCATTTATGTTTTACATAAAGGATTGTGAGATAGGTAAATTACAAAAATTCATAGTCACAAAATTTTAGAAATGAATAATTAATATTTAGAAATAATGTCTTATACTTATTGATTTTATCATATCAATGCTGACTGTGTTTTAAGGAAGTGAAATAGGCGACAGAGAAGAGCAGGAGATAGATGATGAATTTGATTTTGATTTTGATGAATCATCATCATCGTCATCGTCAGAAAATTATATGGTTGATGAATTACCTGATGACTTATCAATGTATAGAGGTAAGGCGCATTATTACCATTATTGTATATTTATTAATTTTAAAACCTATCAAATGAAATGCATTTTTGATTAATAGATTTGTCTCAGGACATTCGTATGTTTGGTGAGGAAGGTGTTGAAACTGTTTATCTAGAACTGGTCAATCTTCATACGTATTACGAAGTGTGCATTGTTCAAAGGATGAATATTAGTTTGCTTAACAATGCCTATGCTACAAACATTTCTCGTCCGGTTCGATTTTTAAACGAGTGCTTGCACTTTTGCCGAGCCACGACTACAAACCATGGTTGCCGAGGTGTTTCATTTTTGCGAGCAGAGCGAAACTGTCAGATGTTATTTCCAGGTTCTAGCCAACTACCAGTGAGTCCAAGAGCAGAGACTGTACGTTTGCTTGGTTGCTTGAAAGGTAAAATATTTTGTGCAAAGTTCCAAGTACCAGCGTTTTATAACATTTTTGTTCTTAAACATTTGCAATATGTAAAGGCATAAATGTGGTTATACATAATTTTTGCTTTATTGTTAGACCGTGAAAACGAACGACGAGGAAATCCGGATGCACTTATGTATTTCCTTGAAGAATTAATGTTAGCATGTTTAATAGAACCTTACAAAAACACTTCCTTAAATTATTGGAAACAAATTGGTAGTATTTCGCATGTGGAAAGCTTTCAGCAATGCTTGTTAATCTGCGTAAAGGCGGAAATACCACCCAAATGCAATGCAGTAAATTATTCAGAATCAAAAGACTGCGTTTTATTAGACAGAGGAATGCATGCTGATAACTATATTGCCCTGCCAAAATCTGTTTTTGCAGCAGTTTTATTTTGCGAACCTGGATCAATTGTAGATCTGATATATTCACCATAAACCGATATTACTTGAAATCATTTGTTCAATATTAAAGATAAATTTCTTCATGGTTCTGTTGCATATATATTTTTTGCTTACATCTAATTAATAGACTTGTAATTAAAATATTTTTGCAAATAATTTTAAATAGTTATGAAACACGTACAACGAATCAGTGTTTTATCATGTACAGAAACACTGTGCGTTATCTGTTTATTTTCAGCAAAATTATATGTAGCAGAAAAGCAACTTTATTCAACTTCTTTGTAATTATACGGCAGATTTCAAACACACGTACTCGCAATATCGCCAGTATATTTTTAACGACCCTGGCACACAAATGTATATGTTATTTTACTCACGGTTGCTCTCCCTTATTTACTTTCCTTGAAGAACTCGAGTTAAATTTGCTGGTCTATTTTGTGCTTTCTCACGTATGCTCTTCATCTGTTGCTGTCTTTTAGTTGTGCTGTCTGATTGATTGATGCCCAGAATCATTTATTACATTACTATTCCTGTTTTTTTGCCGTATTCCACAGATTAATTCATTTGTTTCTGTTTAAATTTGAACTGCAATTTTTTGCATTAATTTTTTACCAAATAACACTTAAAAATTCCATATTTAAAATACGCTTTGCCTCTGAATTACTGTAAATAGTTGATTTATTTCTAGCCAATAAACTGTTCCATAAAATTAATGCATTACACAAGACTGTTTTATTTAAAATATAAATGCTGTGACGTTTAAAGTAAAACAATATCAATTGCATTCTTTAATTACAAATTTATTTTACATTTCATGATGCTTGAGATATGGTAAACTTAACAGTGTGTTTAAAACTGACAAAAGTTAATTTAAACAATAAATTTACTAAAAAAAACATTAATAATTGTAAATCTCATATGCTTAAGCGACTAAAAATAAGCTTAATTTCCACACAACGTAAACATAATGCGATACTCTAAATTGGAATGTTCTACATTTGTTTGCTGTAAATGCAAATTATTTAATATCGCTTATGGAAAATGTTATATGTTTTTGCTAAATCGAAACTATCTAACCAGATAAACAAGCTGTTTTCAAAGTAAGCAGAGTTATAATTTTCCTCATTAGCGTTGAACAGCAGGTGATCAAAATTTGTTGCTGATTTGATTTATAATGAATAAACATATGCTTTTCTCATATGGAGCGCAAATTATATCTTATAAAAACTTGTCATTCGTATGACGATAATGAGCAGTGTCTTAATGGTCTTGTCAGCAATATTAATAGCATTTCTTTACAATTACAAGAGCAAAGGTTTCTTAATCAGTGTAGTAAATTCATCTCATGGTTACAATTTGGTTGATGAAGCAACTGAAATAAAAAATGATTAAAATCAGTGCAAATGTTCGTCATTTTCTAATAAGTAAAATAACTGAAAATTTTTTGAGTTGCAAATAATTTACAGGGAAGCATTTGGCAGAGCAAGTCTGAGTAGGCATTGACAATAGCTGCAGCAGTGTATATGACTGCGATTCACCGTATTCTAGTTGCAGAAATGGAAAGTGTCGATGCAGAACAGGTAGCATTAAAGAATGCGGTGCCAGTGAACCTATCAGTAAGTAACTAAATTTTGAAAAATAATTAATTAATATTTACACACATTTCTTCAAAAATTTATTTCAGATTACAGATGTCCTTTTGTCAAGCTTTAAGCAACTTCAAAGGTACAATAAAATGCAAAATTAATACAATAACGTTTAAAGATGGCTGCCCAAAGAGAAGTATATGCAGACCTCTGGATTTGATGATCAAAACGAACATCACATCAGCCTACGTTCAAGCAGTATGCTGCGGAAAGGGGAACGCAAATCCAAGAGGAAATTGCTTGACAGGTTTGGTATTAAAGGATAACACTTTTGCACTGTTCTTTCTACTGTTGTCCAAGAGCTGCCACCTTGTTGTCCACGTCCTTGCCTTAATCATACGTATTTTTCAGGTGGCAAATGTATTTCTAGACCTGCAGATGCAGTGCTGTTGTATTTAAAAAAATGGTTTGCGTAAAATTTTATGAAATTCATATGCTTAATTCTCAACAATAACATAAATGATCTTACAGTAAGATCACATTTGCCATTTGGTTTTTGAAAATTTTAATTTTCAAAAAACTGATTCATCGTAAAGTGCAGCAATAACTTCAATAATTCATAAATATTCAAAGCTGCATGCTTATCAGTGGATAACTGGTACATTTTTAATATGATTCATTTGAATCTGCGTTGAAAAAGGGAAAATAAATAAATAAGTATTAGCAAAATGCACTTGACAAATGCACAGAATGCAGCAAAATTTAAGAATGCTCAAAAGTAAAAAAGAAAACAGAACTATGCGATGTTGACTGTAATTATTACTGAAAAAAGGATAATTGTAGTGTAGGTTGAAGATAATAAGAAGCTGAAATCTGTGTATGATATGACAAATGCTTGATTAGTATTGAAGATGCTACAATAATGCAGTCCTAGTTTAGTCTAATTGTTTGTCAAAGTGTTGGTCAAAGATTTGTTATATAAGCAGCTATTCAACGTTGCTTGACACTGCAACAATTATCATGGGAATCTGGCTTTTCCCAACACTACTGTGGTTGCTTTCCTTTATGTTGCATTCGTCACTAATCCAGCACAGTAAATGTGAGAACAGCAAAGCAATCTACAGACAGCCGTCATCATCATCATCAACAACAACAACAACGACAGCAATAACAGAAATAGAACAGAAACAAGCTGAGCAACAATCAACAACAATTCGCAGTTGAGAAATATGCAATTTTGTTTCTTTCTTCTTTCACTTATTCATCTTATCGTTTACAAGCAGATCGTAATTTTACAAGGTAGATCGAAGCTCGAATTAAGACAAGGATCGGTACATGTTTGCTCGACAAATAACGACTGCACCGAACCTTACAATGTATGCCGTCAACGCAAATGCAGATGCGGTATTGGAATGACGAAAAATTGCAACCAGTGTTTACCACGAAGTGAGAAACCATGCCAATAGAATGATGGCATGATAAATTGATAAGGATTGGTAATTTTCCATCTGTGGAGCACCGTTGCCCGTTCGGTGAACCGTTGATGAGAGGCAACAATTACCGTACGTGCAAAATCGATACAAATACGTTGCTCAGTGATTGTCCCAAAAGGGCAGTTTGCGTGGCGTTGGATGGAATATTCCGCACCAATACGACAAAAAACACACGTCAATGGTATTTGCTGCTTAAACGCGGTCGGCAAATCTAGACACCGACGTCCAACTGGCAAAGCTTTACCCCTGCAACCAGTTCCAGTATGCAACAGCACCACCTGCCCGTTAAGCACGCATTTCTGTCACCTTGAAGCCACGGTAATTTCTGCGTTCACAGCTTGCTGTCCAAGACCATGCATGAATAATACATATTATACATCGGCACTGTGCGCTTCACGACCAACCGATGCGATCGATTTAGAACTGAAGTGAATCAATTTTTTTTCCCAACTTCACCGGCTTCGTTGTGTCGAAATCAAAAAATTCCCATCTTTCAGCCGAAAAATGCGATCATTTCAGATGCAACAAGAAAAGTACGCAGAAAAATTCCACAACAAAATTTTTCTTCATCAATAAATTATTAATCAAACAACAAAAATATCAAAGTATAAATGCTGTTGTAAAAATGTACAGAACTGGAGAAAAGTAAAACTTTTTCTTTTTTGCATTTTAAATTCACGCTAATACCAGACTGAAAATTAAAATAGGAAAAAATGAACTGACATATATATATATTTATTTATTTATTTACACAAAAACTTATTATATGTTTCATTTGTACAAACATTATCATTATATTTATTGGCATTTTCATTGGTAATCTTGTTTTAGTTCATCGAAATCTGAAAAAACATTATTGACATAGTCGGTTGCTCGGCTTTTCACATCAGCCACTGTCTCGGCAGTGCCATATCGGTTTTCCAATTCAAGCCATTTTTTGAAAAAGCTTCGCATTTTGTGAGCTGACATTTTCAAAGATGTAACACGTCGCAGTAGAGGCCTACAATGTAATAAACGAAGAATCATTTGACCACAATCATTAATTATAAATAACGCGTAATGAAACAAACAAACATCAGAATATTACAACACTAATTGCATCACAATATTCTGTCAAGTGGTGGTCTGCTGCATTATGTAATTTTCAAAATTTGTGAAAGTTGTGCATTTAAAATATTCAAACTCGAACCAATTATCCAATTTATTTATATTGAAATAAAACTAAAATATAAAGTTTACTACTTAGTATGAGCATTATTCTACAAGTGAAAATTAAACTATTGACAATTAAAAAAAACACAATTAGCAAACCTTGCTTCATCAATGTTCCTGTGTTTTGCCATCAAATCCACATACACCAACCAGATGTCAAAACGCCTTGGGTGATCGTTGAGGATATTTTCAAAAATTGTGCATCCTCGTTCAACGTCTCCTTCAAACTTGAACTCCATCTGCGCAAATCGAGACATCAAATCTACATGCATGTTGAAAGGCAACGACTTCATCGCCCGTTCCATTATAGCGTGCGCTTTTTCAGCTCTGTTGGTTTGCATAAAATGTTTGCCAACAGTTATCCAAACATCAAACTGGGAGCGATATTTTTTCAATAACACTTCAGTTACAGCATCTGCAGCCTGTAAATTTGTTAAAATAATAACCTATCTGTAAATGAATAGATAAATATAATATACGTCAAGTTTTTTCGATCTGTCATAAATTTTTAACAGTTGCAAATAGACTTGCTGCTGATCGTTGACTAAAAGAGCATTGCGCACAGTTTCGTCCATAGTTTCACCAGTACCATATTCATTTTCCAAATTCATCAACGCAATCCACACATTAAAACGCTCTTTTTCTTCGCTGAAAATTCAAAATCAGCAGCAAACCATATTCATAAGATAAATTTTAAAAAAGTTTTTAAACAAAATGTTTCCAACACAGTGCATGCATACTTACTTATATGCAATGGTTTTCAGCGCTTTTGAAGCTACACTTCGAGCTTTGTCAATTTCGTTGCACTGAACAAAATAGGCCATGTAACGAATCCACAGCATAGACGAACTGGGCGAGGCGACCAACGCACGATCGTAATCTTCGACAGTCTCGATCGGTCGCTCAGGATCCATAAGCATCAACTCCTTCTTCAAAACTTCCTCTTCGTCCAGTCGATCTAATTCTAATTTACTCTTGCCCTCCCTCTCTGCTACCTCCAATTCGTAGTCATTTTCGCCTGAGGCGGCCGAACTGCACTGATTACCATTTGCAATGAATGCACCATGCTTACCGTTGACCATCAACGTTCCATCACTAACATTATCTGCATTCAAGCTAACATCGATAAGAGTCTTAGCTGAGAAAGTGGTTGACTCCAAATCAAAAGCAATCTCCCCTTCTATTTCACTCAATGGCACTTCTAAAATAATATATATATATATATATGTCACATTAAACAATAAAGCAGAATCACTATCATTTGCATATAATTCACAATAAACAATCAAAACTTTAAACAAGCATACTCTTTTTGCCACTGGATTTTTTTCGCTTACTGGCCGCCGATTCAAACCAAGAACATGCTCGAAGGGGCAGAGCGGCAGGACTTTCTTCCGCTTTGTTCAAAACAAGCTGAGCTTGAGAAGAAATGGAATCATCGCTTTGAAGAAGTTTTCGACACTTTTCCGGCACTTGATCCGGTAGTCCCGTATCTTTGGACAACATTGACAACGTTAAATTGCCGTTCGATTTGTCCAAGCTCATCACCTTCACTGTCACGACAGTACCAATTGGAAACGTTTGATCCAATCTGACAGCATCTGTGCATTCGCTGATCAACCCGCAAGGCACGTTGCCAAAAAGTTCATGACCGAGCAAAACTGTCAAACCCTTTTTGTAATGACGCACTTTCGAAACAAAACCACGATATACGTTGCCAACTGCCAACTCAGATGCCAAAGAATACAGAGGATCATCTCTTATCGTTGCGTTATTCGCCTCAGAGCTGTTTTCGCCGGTGAGACTGGGTCTCAAACTGACGTGCCAAAAGTTGTTTTCCAATTTCCCCACTACGAATAACTTGTAATAAGACTCCACTTGCAACAGTCGCCATTTATCAACGGCATGATCATAGTTGTCGCAAATGTCCACCAACGAAGCCACACCTCTGGCACCGCCGAGCATGCTGAAGCAAAGCTTGGTCGACAAATCTTTGTCGTCGCGTGAAAGAAGCTTGCCGAATGTGTAGCCGTTTTCTTTCAACTCTACCATGGCCGGCTTCAGAGCCGACAATTTCAGCCATCGCTTTTCCACGTCCACATCCAGTACGTACACTTTCCTCAACTGACCGTTACGCCAAGCCGACCGCGGATCCACAGTGTAAAAACTGACCTCGCCGCTCCAACGCGGGTTCACTACCACATTGAAATGGTGCCTTTTCCGTTCGACCACCAGCACGTTCAACTCTTCGCCTATGACGAAGTTTTCCTTGTAGCCAATGATGGTTTTCTTGTTTCTCTTGGAAAACAATTTGCTGCTCTTCATCGTGCACTCGGCCATCAAGCTGCCACCTTTCCGAATCCTTTTCGTACCGATCACTTTCACAGTAACCGTGGTGCCAAGTCGGACTGTCTTCAGCGGTTCTGAGCCGTCCTGCAAAAATTGGTCATCGAGTTCAGTGGCAAAAATCCGACCGCGGTAACGCCCAGCTATGAACAAATGCACGTAACGGTTGTCCACGCTCAGCACCGAGGCGGAATAGAGGCGACCGACGGCCATCGCCACACCCTTCTCTTCGATCACTGGCGCGGTGCCCGATTCAATCGACGGTTGAACAGAAATAGCCGACCTCAGGCGCCGCTCAATCTTGGAACAGAGCTGCTCGTCGCGCACGCTGCTCACCAAACACTGGCCAGATGTTGTGTACGCTTGGACGCGAACCCGCAGCTGCCGCTTGTCAGGATTCTTCAAACGCGGCAAGGAGAAGTCATTGTAGTGAAGCCTAGCCGACATGTAACACAGGCCGTGGCCGGCGGTCGACAACAGCACGCAATCGGCATTGGCGACCAGCACAGTGGCTGTTAGCGAGTCACCAACGGCTGGCTGGTGCCGCCGGCGACGCAGTGCCACTTGGCGGAAATTGGCCAGAAGCTGTTTCATCGCTGCCAGCTCCAAACAGCGCTCTGAGTAGTTGACGCAAACCACCAGGCCGGTCAGAGACGAACCGACCGCGTATTCGACGTTCCAATGTGGATCGAGCAGTTCGGAGACAAAAATCCCCGGCACACCATCTTCCACGGTGCAGATCAAGCCCGACTCAACCACCATACCGACCGTACACTCGACCAGTTGACCAATCTGGTATTTGCTCAACAGGCGACGTTTCCAATCTGTGTTTGACGGATTTCGAAACCGCTGCGACAGCAGTTCCCTCTCTTCCAGGTACTGCTTCAGTAAAGCAATGCTCGTGTGCAAGCCGTTGAGCAGACACTTTTTCAGTTTCAAGTTTATGATCAACTTTCCAGCTTGGGGATTCACCGTCATCACGCGCCCAACGACCGTCGCTCCGATCAAGTTTGCAAGTCCAGCGTCGGTTTCACATTTCCATTCCACCTTCGACTTCGGACACAAGGCGGACATGTTGCCAGGCAAGTCAATGAAATAGCCGTGCTCAGGATGCACACGAGCCAGCACGCCGGTCACTAGCTGACCACACTTCAGATCATCCAGCGATCTCGGCGCCTGCATGTTGCGCATCAAATACAACAGGCTCGGCTTGGCCGTCACAACCAACCCCTTAACACTGTTGAACAGCACGACGTCCAGCTTGTCGCCAACTCGAAAACTCGCCAACAGCAGATGACCCGTAGTCAACGAGTCGGTCAAGTGAGCCGACGGCAGCCGCGCCGACACACCGTACTCGACCAGCTCGACCAAAAGCCAGTCGTCTCGCAAGGCTTTCACTTCGGCCTTAAGCAGTTCAAAGAACGGCGGTGGTTTCCTCTTGGAACCTCCGGCACGGGCGCATTGACCAACATCGGCTTCCAACTTCGAATTCGACACTTTTCCACTGCATCCCAACATCCACTGCAGGCCACGTGCTGAACATTCAGGCAAAGCTAAATCGATACGTCGCTTATCGACGTCCACTCGAACCACCAACACCCGAACCACCTGACCGACGTGGTACACGTCCGTCGGACTCTGCTTCTGGTAGCCGGCCAACTGGAAGGCACGTTCGTCCAACACGCCGCGCACGTTGTTGTAAAAACCAATCAGCACGCCGCTGCGTTCCAACAATTGCACCACAAAGCCGTCGTACACATTTCCCACCGCTTCTGCAGTGTAAGCCGACAAAAGTGGCAAGTCGGATTTGACCAAGCTGCGCTTGGCGGTCAAATACAAGCGCTGCAAATCCTTGTCTACCGCCAACACCCTCGTCGGCACAGTTTGACCGACGACGAATTTCGCTCGGCAACCGACGGAAACAAGCCCGTCACTGAAGTGCAAGGCGTCGATTTTTCCGTCGAACGTGTGGAACACTTTCACCAGAGCGGCTGTATCCGACACGCGAACCACCTTGGCCGTCACTCTGAGTCCAACTGCCGCTTCATCAATTTTCGAAAACGGCTGCCTGACATCGCAGGCCAGGCAAGAACCGTGGTAAACCATCTTCAACGTCGACATGCCAATCATCCGCACCCGGTGCTTGGTTGCCAGCTTGTATTTTTCAGTGGACTTCTTCTTCTTCCCAACAGGTTTCCTCAATCGACAGTTGGCCACGTTTACGATGGCACCGGAGTCGGTGATAAATTGCACCTTCTCGGGCGTTGATCGCCTAACTTTGCACGTTTGCAAAGAACCCTTGGCGTCGAATGAAAAGCGTTCCACTAATCGCGTTCGTCTGAGCAAATAATCTGCCGAGGAAAAGCCGACCATCGAACTCTGCGGAAGACTGTAAGTGACCATCAGTTCGACAGCGCCTTGCAAGGACTGCTCATTGGCGAGGGCACGTTTCCGTCGTTTGGGAGAATCTGCCAACGACAGCCAGCCGTACAAATCTGAATTCAATTTACATATCAGCCCCTGCTGACAATGCTGCTGCACGGTGGTTCGGCAAAGCAGGCCAGGCATGAGCAACGATTTTGGGAAATTTTCGTCGATCTTCGGCACGTCGGTGCCGTTCAGTTGACCATTCAAGCAGTTCAATTGAACAACCCTGCCACCAGTGGCGGCGGCTGGTTCGACCACAGTGCACAATATCGGCTTGCCAATTGGAAGTTGCTTGTTTTCAGGATAAAATCGACAAGCTTCGGCAAATGAGAGAAAGCCGTGCACGTTTTGAAAACCCAAATCCATCAAATAGCCCTTCTCTTCGACACTGCGAACCGCGCATCCAATGACGGCATGCTTGCGCAACGTGGACGGCGTTATGTGGGCGTTCAAATCCGCCGGATTGGTCGTCACTAACCAAGTTGTGTGCATTTTTCCGGATGCAAACTGCCGCATCTCTTTGTCGATCACTTTAACACAGATCAATTCAGCCGGCTCGAACAGCGAAGCCAACGTAGCCGCTTCTTCGTCTTCGCGTTTTGCTTGAACGTGATCGACAAACGACTGGGACACTGAACTCGCTTTCAATATGCCATTCATATTGCCCGGCATTTCAACGTTCACTTCCGTATCCCAACAATAATGTACACATGCAACTGTCAACAATCCTGCTACGCAAGTCTAAAAAATAAGTTTAAGGAATAAGAATAATAAAAAATAAAACTAGCAAACAAACAAATTTCACATTACTTCATTGTTCAACTTCTTAGTCCAGACACGACTGGCAAAATCGTCGTCCACTTTATGATTATTTTCAGATACGGTTGTTGCTTTGGATTTCAATTTGTCCAACGTTTTGAACTTCTTTCGTCGACCGTGCAAGTCTGGCGGTAACAGACTCTTTCGTTTTTTGAAATTAATCTGACCACGATGGTCACCGCCTCTCGGAAAAGCGACCTCAATCATCGTCTTTCCACTTGCTGCAACTTTAGCATTAAACAAATATCCAAAATCAACAAATCACCAAAAGTACCGAATGTTCATGAACAAAGAACACATTTTGAATATGATAATTCAAAAACATTATAAAAAGAATTTCTTGAAATCTTTACTTACTAACAAAATGAATGTTCAACAAGGAAAAAAAAGTTTGAGGTAAAATTAAAAAAGAGCATTCTTAAATTACTACTGCAATCCAATGGGAAAAATTATCTACAAAAGCATTTGTGCATGGACTTTGTGGAAAGAAGTCAAAGAATGGAAAAAAAAAGGAAACCATCGATTAATTCATTGCACAATTGCATATGCTTTAGAAAATTTACTGTTGGAAAAAACACCAACACCATGCAAAATGAAGCCAAGAGGATGATGTCACGATGATACATTCCCAGCGTTCAAAAAATGTTCTGCATAAAAGGGAGTATTTGCATAATTTTTGTCAATAAAATCGTTTTCTTCTCCATTCTTGTTGATTTTGAACAAATACAACACCGGCAACGACAAGTATTCCAATACCAATTAAACCAAGTATGAACAGAAATCCATATTTCAATGTGGACAATTTCGACGGAGGTGGGTTATCTTCTACATGATCTGAAAAACAAAACCAACAATTGATTGTATTATTTTCGCTTCTCTTCTTCTTTTCAGTGTGCAAATTCAAACTAAATATCAAAATTAAAAAAATATAATAATAACTGAAACCTCTAGGCGCCGATATGTATTCCGCTTGTGGAACTGCCCCTCTGGTGTCATAGCCAGCTCTTTCAACCCTTTGGTATTCAATTTCAAACATTCTAACACTTATAATATCATGAGCATCTGCAAAATGAAAAAGGAAGCAAAATAGAACATAAATGAAGAATTAGAAAATTTTTTTACAAACCTGACAAATCTCCCGTTGCAGCGGTCATACCGAAAAAATAACGCTTTGGTAAAGAAACGCGATCAACTGCAAAACAAAGATCCCAAACTGCTTTTCCAAGGATATCCGTGTATACCTGCAATAAATTTTACAGTAATATTCTCCATCTAAATAAAAGTATTTCTCTCACTGAAAGAGTATCCCCAACATATCGAATCAGAATGCGAGTAGGGAATTCCTTGTTTCGAAATTTCGCCGTACATCCACTGTCGTGGCCACCGAGTTGAGTGTGAGTTCCATCTCGATCATGATCATAACGCAAGCTGCCATTATTCACCATTGCAGAAATATATGGATGGGCATGCTGAAATAAATCAATATTGAACAAATATTTTACTCATCTTCGAAATTCATCTTCACATTGTGAGCATCTTGATGATTGGTGTAAGTGTCGAGAAAAACGGCAAGCCCACGGAACATGTCTTTGCTTCCAAAAACGGGACCCAGAACACCAGGCTCTTCAGCATACCAAATTGCCATACCATCACCAAACAGACCTTTCTCAACTCCATGAACACTGAACGTCACTTCCAGTTCCCAATCACGCACCACCACCGGCTTCAATGCTTTACGTGTACAAAAACATGCAAAAACGAAAACATAAACTAACAATCATACAATTGTATTCCAAAGAAATCCTTGACGACTGGGAGAATCTGGTGTGAGACGAACATAATCGGATGTCACTATTGTTGAGCCACCAAAATTCCAAAATGGAATATTAAAACCAGTATCTGAAAAACACTTTGCAATCAAAGACTTTCGTTTAAATTTACACCACAACTGCCACTGCTCACTGAGAAAAATTTAAAAACGTTTTAGTTGCAAACATGCGTCCACTATTTAAAAAATTCACCATTCAAAAGCACATTAATGCTTAACAACAAATTTAAATCTCCTCATTTTATTTTAAACTACGCAAAACAAATTATGCACTCGATTACCTTACCATGATAAAAACGCTTCTTGTTTACATTATCTGTTCTTTTTCTAATGATAAAACAATAATTACATCATTATCGTCTTTCCGTTTAAATTTCTCAAGTTATGCAAAGAAAAATTTACATTGCTGAATGTTTTCTAAAAAATGTCTTCCAAAGCTCTGTTCTGATGAATCATCAGAAATTATTCGAACTACTTAAACCTAATTGAACCAAGCTAAAAATTTCGTTAATTAATAAAAAAATTACAATTATTATAAAGTATCCAATGCAGACTAATTAATTTGCTAAAAAGATAATTTCAAAGTTTAAAACAAGGCAACGCAGGGTAAAAATTATTAAAAAGTAATATGACAAACTTTGATAAGGCTTGGACAACGAATGTTCACGTCTATTGAAACCACGTTGTTCATCTACAGGTGTACCGCTGGGAATTGTAGTTGAAGATACTGTAAAACTGTTGCACCAAACAATAATAAGAAGCAAAACAAACATTTCTTCAACACTCTAAAAAAAGCTCATCAAAATATAAACAACCTCTGAAATAATTTCGGAGCTCATTTAAATGAAAAAAGGAAGAAAATAATCACAATTTATGAAGTTAATCTTAAATTATATTAATACGAAGCAACAATTACTTGAATAATACTAAAATATGAAAATAAAACACTATTTTTTTAAATAAACAATAAAAATGACTTACCGTTTTCCTCATTTTACTGTTTTTCACGAAAAGTAAACCTGCTCGTACAAAATACTGCTATACTAACAGCAAAATAATTCACACAATAATGACAATTATCCAACAAGCAGCTCACCAAAATAAAGCAATACAGTATTTTATACTTCAAGTTCAATTTATTTCATTACTTATTTATTATAGACAGCAAATTTTACTAAAATTAAAAATTCATTGAAAACTTTAACTATAATTTTTTGAATCTGTTAATTTACATTTGTTTAATAATTAGCATTACATTTTGTAACGCTAATAAGAAATTTACATTGTCCAGTAATGTTTAGAATTAGTTAATTAAATGAATTATAAATTAAAGCCATGATATCTGCATTACCTGATAAATTTTTAAACATATACTTTTTTTAAATGAATTGTTTAAGGCAAATTTCGAGATTGGTATTTAAATTCATACTGTATTTGAAAAGTTTACCTGCATTCATTTCCCTTTCATCATTTACTTTGGTTGTGCAGGTTTGGAATTGTTTTTTTTTGTATTTTTTTAATGCACGACAGAAGTATATGATTATACATTTACATATATTTATTAATTTATAAGTTATAATTATGCATGTGTAGCTGAAATGACATGTTCCAAAACACTGAAAGTTTTTATCGATTTTGATTTTTTTTCATTTTGATCGAAACATTTTTCTGTCAAACGATTTATTTTTACAAATTTCAGTTATACATTTCCATTATGCCGATGGCTATGTTTCAAGAAGTTGCTGCAGTTGCCAATCTTGTAAATGAAGGTTTCGGTGACTGTCCACAGGTAGAACGGTTTTGTTATGCTAGCGATTCTCGATCGATATACATATTTGGTGGCATTGGCTTCGATGAAAATTACAAAGACCAGCTGTACCGATTCAAAATAGGATCGGGTAAGTTCATATAAGTTCGAAATATGATAAATTTGTAAAGCAAAATATTTAGGTTGGGAAGAGCTGGATCAGTGTGGCGACTTTCCTTTGTCGCGTGCAGATGCATGCTTAGGCTTAAATGGAAATAAATTATATTTGTTTGGTGGAACTAATTCTAACTTAGTTCTGCTGAATGATTTTATTGAATACGACATTGGTAAATGATGAATTTTTTCTTTCAATCTACATTTTATACATAATTTATTTATAATCGATAGTGATGTATGAATGCATGAATATGTGCTGTACGCATAATTATGAAAAATGTAAAACAAGGGTGTTTGGGATAAATTTTGTGTTATTTGCATTCACGTCATCAGATCGGATTGTATAATGTATAATATATAATAGTGTATTAAAGGCTGTAAATGTTAATAGTTAAAAGTAAAAAAATGTTGATTACTTTGAAACGTAATACTTCAATTGAATCCGATTGGTCATTATGTTTATGATTCAAGCGCAAACTGATTATTTAAAAAAAGATAAAATATAGCATATTTAAATTTCTTTGAAAAATGAAAATGATTTTTTTCTGATCGATGAAAAGGGAAAGGAATTAAAATAAGATAATTTGAAAATGGGACTTAGACAACCAACTGAAGAACAGCGTTGAACAAGACTGGGCAAGCTTATTTGAACTAACAATTCATGTGTAATAAATTTTTGAAGCAAAGAAAAATTGGAAGCGTTCTTCTTCTAGGTTTGAAAACTTGGCGTCGTATAGCTCCTGCAGGTGGCTATTTGCCACCGCCGTTGAGCAAAGCATCCATGTGCAACGTTGAACTCTGTTTGTACTTGTTTGGTGGTGAAACTGAGCAAACTGAAAATGCAAATATGGGAAGAGGTTATTCTAACAAAATATATCGCTATTCTATAGGTGAAATTTAAATTATGAATTGTTATTTTCAAGATACATGTGCAATTTGGGTTATTTGTGTTTAGTTGAACATAAATGGGAAGAAATTTCACCCAAATCGACCGTCCGACCTCCTGCAGTTTGTGGATGCACAATTGTTGCAGTGGGAAGGAAACTTTGCCTCATTGGCGGAATTGCCAGGGATAATAGTATAAATGATCAAGTTTACGTTTTCGACACCGGTAGTATATGCATCGTATTTTTTTTCTTCTTATGCTTTTTATTTTACAATTGTTGATTGAATTCAAGAAAAGGAGACGTGGAATTTGTGGGGCGAGAAAGCTCCCGGCGTTGGTCGTGCTTTTCATTCGGCTATTGCTTTCGCAGGCCACTATATCCTGGTTTACGGTGGCAAAGATCAGGAAGAATGGGAATCGTCAAATTTCTTCATATTCGACGTTGGTAAGTTGGTGGATTTGTCTTATTGCTTGTCGTTCGTTGGACCAATTGCTGGATTTAGAGAAACGACAGTGGTTTGAAAGCAAATGCGACGAGGTGCGGGCATTTACCGCCATAGCAGGAGAACGTTTCGGTCATGCGGCGGGCATCTTGAGAGATCATCACAATTGTTCATCACTTGTCGTCTGCGGTGGTGTACGTGATCAAGACTTTGCTAGTGGTGTTGTGCAAACAATTCTGAGAGATTTGAACATGCTCGAATTAAGTAATTGAACTAACTAATGCATTATATTATATTATATTATTTATTTATCTACCATTAAAATATATTTTCTTTCAGCTGTAATATTGGAATTTCTAATTCCTTATCATTCAGTATCTCGTGATTCGAAGCAGGCTGAATCCAAACCATCGGACTGTGCCGCCAACAACGATTGTATCGATTTATGAATAAAAAAATGATTGTTACGTTTAAAGTTGATTTGAAAATTCTGCAAAACTGAAAAAATTTTTTTTTGGTTTTCAATATTATTGACAATACTTTGTAAATCAGTTAGTGAATAAAGATTTTTTCGACCGTTGGTTGAAAAACTGGTTGTTTTTGCAATTTATAAAAAAATACCTGAAAATCAAAGTATGCTGTAAGATGCAAAATTACAAAAATTTATAACTTTTCTTTCTTTTGTTGTAATCAAGTCAAATTGTCTTCAATTGCCGGATAACAATATTTTATTCAACATTTTCAACTTCAATGCTAATTATTCAAACAAACTGTCCACTGAACAAGTGGACGCCAGTATGTCGTAGGCGTTAATGATTTCCGCTTTAATTTGTTCATATTTTTTTTTCATCTGCAACGATTTTGCCACATTTTTCAAATTGATCGGATTTTCAATGTACATGAAAAATTTCGCGTGTTCGGGTTGTCGGAGAAAAATTGAACCTTTTCGTACGGAAAACATCGTTTTGAGAAAGTCGACACAATAAGCGTAGAAATAAAAAAAGCCATACAAAAGACTTGACAGTGATTGTTTGTTTGGCGAGACGAAATTCTCAGGAAATTTTCCTTCGAAATCCATCTCATTCAGCGATTTTTCATACAACGAAGGGTAACGTTCCTGAAAACTGGGAAACACGGGGGGACAATTTTCTCCCGTTCCACACTGCATGTAATTTAATAACAACAACGTCCAAGCGAATCCGCCGATGTATCCATTCTTGGCACCACCTGGAAACTTCTTATTTGCCCAGCATTTGATCAAGACGGCCAATTTTGCAAATCGTTCGTCAGCCTTTGTGAATAAATAAATTTTTATTGTTTTTTGTTTCATTCAGAAAAAGTCTCACTACTCACCGTGGCGTAATGTCGAATAAGCAAGCTCGACCTGATTCCAGAAAGTGAATTCATGCTAATATCAGCTCTGAAAGAATAGGGCTCTTTGAACTTAGAAATCATAATTGGAACTGTGGCATTGATTATATTGAAGGCATTCAACGGGCACGCCAAATGAAGATTATCAAATTTACTTTTATAACGATGCAACCTTCGCTTGCTTTCTTTTCTGTGAAATTCGACGTTCAAGCTCGAAAATAACTTTTTATCATCAATAATACAAAGATCGATATCACTATTTCTACTTGCAATTTTTGAAAGCGTGCTACCAAACATATAAACTTTAGCCTTTCTATTGTACTCCTTAACATAGTTTGCTAATTGTTTCACGGCGGCCACCTTTTGCTGCGTCACCCTCTCGGGCTCTGCATTTAGCAAAAAGAACTGCTGAATTTGTTCATCCAACGGCAACCAACTTTTATCTAATTCTGATGTCAAATCGATCACTTCTACAGAAGTATCGGCAAGTTTATGAACATTCGAATTATTTGCATTTCTATTACACTTTTTTGAAGATTCCAACATGAAACAGTCGACTAATTCACTTTTCACTACACATTTAACCAATGCCATATCATTTTCTACGTCGTCGGGTTTCATCTTTTTCGCAAAAACACGATCATATGAATCATTCGATCCGTGAAATCGTTTTCGCGATGGAGGCGCAACTGCATTATTGTTGTACGAGTCGTTTTCAACGTTACTATTTGATGAGTCTGCATCTTAAACTATTTTACAAATCAAAATTTAAAACTGAAATTGAAGAATTTACCACCTTGCTCTGCTGACGTTGAAGTATGCGTTGTTTCGAGAGTTCTCGTTCCAACTGAAGAATAACTTTCCTCAAGAGCATCCCCAAACAATGCTCTATAATAAGTACCTCGAATTACCAGAGAAGAATGAGGAATCGTGTTTTCCATCAAATGACCTTCTAAAGAAAAAATATTCAGCAACAACGTAATGCGAGCAACAAATTATTCATGCATCCGATAAAAACTACTTGTTCTAACAATGAACACTGATCAGTCAATCATTATTTAAAAAGTTATCTATAAAATTAATAAGTTTGACATATTAATTTAAAAAAATAAAATTCAAAAAGTAATATAATTCATAAAAACAAGATTACAATTATAGTAATTAAACATTTTCATAATTAAATGATAAATAAAGTACAACATTCACTACTGAAAAATCTTCGTATTATGTTTTGCAAAGTTTGTGCTACACAAATTCTTCTGTTAATCAAGTAGGCTTCATTCAATAGTGTAAAAAATAATTTTCTCAAAATATGAAAGATAAATATGCGAAAAAAATGAAAATTTTGTTAAACAAAAATATGCAAACGATCGGCTGATAAAACTTTTAATGAAGAAAATTAATAAGAAAACAATGTTTACATTTTAAAATTGAAAAAACTGAAAATTCAATGATAAGTACCTCGATTGACCAAAACGTCCATTCTTTTCCAGACTGTAAACACAGTTACAGTAATCCATAAAAAGGAATTAATATTTTAAGTAATCATATTCTGTTAATTTTTAGTTAAAAATAAATATAAAAATAACTATATGCATGTTATTAAAATTAGAAAGATACTCAAATATATTAATGAAAAAATTAAGTAATTTTTTTTGAAAAGTTACAGTACAAAATTTAGATAGTATGCATCATGCCATTTTTATACATGTTGATAATGAAAGCTATTTTGTGATAATTAAATTAAATGGAAGTTAGTTGTCGTATTAAAATGAATTACGTGAATAAGAATAACAAAACAGATTTCTTAGTGAAGTAATTATATTGTTAGATGTTGAGAAATCTTCTCTCAATACTTGCTCATCACTATCTAAAATTCCCGTGGTAACAAAGCATTACCCCTGGTACGAAAACAACCAGTTGCACCCCTTGTTTTTTTCAATGGAGAACAATGGAATAGCAATTAAGCGGTCAAAAGGTCAGCGTCCTGTCATATATCTGCCATAACTCCGGTGGTCAGTTGCTGAAAAGGCGTCAAAGTGAAATGTTGCTGACAGCGCGCCTGTTCAGATCCCGGCTAAGCTGCACAGTCTAAGGGATTGCGCAACCAAGCCGATTTTCTAATTACTTTTCGATGATCTAGGTCGCCAGACGCGGAGTGAGGTCAAGAAAAAGATATAAATACGAGTGCGGAGGGAGGAGGGAACAACAACACCAAACAAAACATCGAATAACACGGAACACGCCGCATCGAATACCGCCTGAACCGTTTCTCTCTCGCTATATCATTGTTATTACTCACTGTTTATTCTGAATAAACCGATTCTTAGTCACACCCGCTGTCATTGATAATTCTATAATTAACATATACAGTCCACTATAAAAGATCTTCAAGTTCGAACTAAAGATTTTTCAACATTAGAAACTAGAATTTATTTGCACATTTAGTAGCTATTTCAGATACTGTAAATAGCTTGTTTACACGAATGCTTGGTAATTTGACTCCTGGCAAACATTACGTTGAAAACAGGAAATACTTGGCAGTTGGCCAATTATTTGCACTGCTAAAAATAATAGACAATCAATATTGCCAGCGTGTGTATTGGAAACTATCAATTCCTGGAATTGAGGTTATTTTTAGATAGCAATGAAAATAGGTCACCGTGCACGAGAAGCGTATATATATATATATATATATATATATATATATATGCAAGAGCAGTAAAAAAGTAGTAGTAGTAGTAGTAGTAGTAGTAGTTGCGGTGTAGTCAACCGTGTGCTTGAGCGTTGTTGTTGTTGTTGTTGAGTTCGTTGAGTAAAACTGTTTCTCTCTGATTGTCGTTATTGCTGAGGGCAATAAATTTGTGCGGACCGATATTTGCTTGGACGCAGTAGTTATCACAATTAACAAAGAACCAGAGAAAGCTTATTCGTCACGTGGACGAATAAGGCGCAAATAACTACAATCAGTATCAAAACCTGATTGTTAGTTATCAAAAATATACTATTGTGCCCTGCCTTTATTATATATATTTTACCAGAAAAAACCTGGCATGCTTGGTATGTTAGTTTTATTCATTTTTATGTTTAACAATCTGTAGCATAATATGCATCAGTAGGGTTTTATACAGAGACAAGTTCTTTCTTTTAATTTGTCACAAAATAGTCAAATTATGGGCAAGCAAATTTTAGATGAAATAATTTTAGATCTTTATTTTTGCTGAATAAAAATAAATTATCTGAGAGATGAAGAATTGTACTATAACTAAAAGCAGCTTGAGTAACTGAAACTTTGACTTGTGCTAAATTTCGAGAAAGCTTTCGAAATGTCTACTGCATAATGCAGCATAAGATTGATTAGCTTCAAATTGAAACATTTCGTCTTGACAGGAAAGAGCTGTCACACAGAAATACTATTGCTTCTAAAGTTCTGCGCAAAAAGCATTGAGCTGAACAACAAGAAAAGGAAAGCTTTCCATTTAGGCATTAGCTAGAGATTGACTAGTCTCATTTTTCGAAGATGCGAAACAGCGCTCTTTCAAAAACATATTGAAGTAGGCTATTAACAGTAAACGCATAAGCAGGGAACAGTAGACACTGCTATGATTTTACAAAAGCAAAGCGATTTAGTCATAAATTTTTTGTTTTTTTTACTTGCATATTTTTAAAATTCTTTGCTTCTCATGGTTAAAATTAATAGATTGCACGTAATTTTAAATATACAAAATTTATAGCTTTATATATCAAAGGGAAGGGTAGATATCTATAGTGCCAAGGCAATTTTGCCCTACGATAGTTTCAGATACACTTTATTGTAGATATCTGAATATACATGAAGATAGACAAAAAGGAAAACTATATAAACAACACGAATATACATAGTGATGTAGTCCAAAAGTGACAGTTCACTTTTCTCACATCCCACTGAGACACACCAACTCACTTGTTCTGCGCCTTCATTCTTTGCTCTAGCAAAGGATCCAGTTGATGTTCAGGTACTATCAGTTTTCCCGCATACGCTTTCGTAAACAGAATAGAGTCTTAATCTGATGGTCTTGGGTTCGAGCCCCACGTCGGTTGCTATAGGTTCAGTACAGTTCTGCCGCTCCTTCATCTTAGCATGTCTTCGGGGTTGTTACGCTCAGGAGATGGCTCTCCACAACGTCCGATAGTCGGTGGAGTCGATTCTTCAGTGCAGATGGTCACGCCTTCGATCTCCTTCAACGCTGGACCTCAGATAAATGAGCTACGGGATGTCGCCGATGAATACTCGCCTCGAATTGATCCCAGAACGATTTGAGCTGCAAAATGTCGCCATTGAACGTCGGCAGGGTCAAGCACGGGGGGGGGCTTTCCTGGCAGCACTGGAGACGCCAATTTATGGACTAGTGCAACTGCATGGCACGCCCATGCGCCTGACGTTCCAGGGTCTAGCCGCAGCGCGGAATGTTCAGCATAGGGTTTACATCATTTTGAATATTTTCACTTACAAATAGAAGAGAAATGGAAAATCATTCTTTTATAACATAAAGCTCTGTTTCACTTTGTTGAAAAATTCATAAATGACAAAACTTATATTTTATAAATATTACGAAATAAAAAATAAGTTTTAACAAAACAATGTCTCTCCTTTCCTCCTTATGTAAAAAATTAATAAAGTTTCTAAATTATTTCAAATAAAAAACTCGACAAGTTCTTCTATTCACTTTTTAATAAATAAATATATATATATACATTTTCTAACCGAAAGATACAAGTTATAAAACAGCCAGTAATACAGAAATTCAATATACATTTCGAATCAAAAATAATATGCATTTTGATGAATTAAACAAAAACAAAAATGACCAAAAATAAAACGAAATCTAATTCATTTAAAAGATGATTCCAAAAAACTGTCAATAATGTCAAGAGTTGAACTGGAATTTGAAGAGCTTTCGAGATTTTCCATTTCAACTTTTTTCCTAATTAATTCTAATTCTACAATAAAATGAAAAATCAATAAAACAGTTTTATGATAAACAAAATAATAATTACTATTAAACATGTCCAAGTCTTCTTCGGATAAACCTGGCATGATGAAGCCGGTGACTTTTGCAATTTCTTCAATGCTGTGCAATTGCAAAATTGGAGAAAGTGGCCTTCTTGCAAACTCATCAAAAACATCACCTTTACTATCATTGGATTCACTCGCTTCATTCACAGGAACTCTGAAACTGGAGACCAATAAAATAAAAACTGCCAAAATTTCAACAAATTCCATAAATTACTTTAACTCGCTTGATGGCACTTTCAAATCGCTGTTTTCCAATTTCTAAAAGTTAAATATAATGCAAAAAAAATTAAAATTTCAACTTGTTGCTTTCAGATTTCAATTTCAGTTTACCACAGTTTCACATACTAAATAAGAAACAATGTTTGGTATATCTTCTGTTGCTTTATCAAGCTCATTCCATGCATGAGTTGATTTCACAGCTTGAACATGACTTTTGGCAACAACATGCTATTATAAAGGATTTATTGTTCAACAATCAAAGCTGACGCTCAGAAAAAAGAAATTACTTAAATTAAAAATAACTACCACTCAAATTATACTTCGTCAAACTGTCTGAAAAAAACTGATAAATATAATATATATTACTAACCGCTTCCTCGTCGGCAAGCAACTTTTTGCATATCCTGCATCGGAAAATCTTCAATTTCAAAGGCGGGGGTTTACGTTGTAATGGCACATAAAGACCATTGCTGAAATAAAGCTTTACTCACCATTCATCGCGACAAATACGATTAAAAAAATAAAATAATATCAAATTACGGAAGTCGCTTAAGACGAAACGTTGGTACCTTTGCCTTCAGTTTTGAGTAATGAAAGTGCGATAATTTTCCATGTTTTCGCATATGCCGTGTTCCTATTTTTTCTGAAACAAATGATTATAAAAATCTTTAAAATAGAGCAATGAATTTATATGATTCGAATTACAATATGAATTAATTCAACAAAACATTGTTATTCAACAAACTGAATTGTAAATATTGTTACACATACTGATAAATAATAATAACATTATTATTAACTGATTAGTTTAGTTACTCATATAAATTCTGTCACTTACTATCACCTTTTGGCTTGATTACTGGCCATTCTCGAAATTGAGTATATCGAGGCTTGTCACAATTATTATTTTTATTTGAAATTTTCACAAAAGGAGCCCGCAGTTGCACATTGTCAGTACAATCACGGATTTGGGAATTCGAAGATGACACGGAACTTTGATTTAACGTACTCAGATGTGCTTGTCGCATCTCGTTAACAAAGCTTTTGGCAGTGCAGATAGGAATTTTCCTCTTTAACGCACGCCTGATGAGCGGTGATAAGCGCATCCATATTTCCTGCAAAATTGAAAGGTAATCAACTGAAATTAAATGGATCTAAAATTTACCGCTTTTTTTGAAGATTCCAATTTCGAAGACAAAATTTTCTTAGCATTAGCATGAATTGTTTTATTTGTTATCACTTTACTTACTTTTCCTTCCAAGTCAGAAACTACATCCTTAAAGCACTAATAAGTGAATGCAAAAATTGCGTAATATCAATACATACTCCTCCATAATGTTCAATAATTTTCGTGATTCTGCCACACAATGAAGCGGATGTGATATCCAAGTAAAATGTTTCCTCTTTCAATGAGGAAACAGAAAACGCAGACATTTTATTTTTCAAAATAGGTAGAAAATGAAATTCATTTTCAACATACTGTATTTTAAGTAATGCAGGTATTACCATTGCATAGGTCAAATACCATTTGAGAATGAAGTTATAAACAGCAATTCATAAATATTAAAAGTAAAAATTGTTGTAATGTTAAAAATAATTTAAAAAATACATTTTAAAGAAGGATTGAATTTAAAATAAATAAAAAGCAGATGCTTTCGAAAAAAAAATGCACTGTTATAACTTCATTTTTCGTAATAGTATTTTAGCTTTATAGAATTTTTTTATGAAATAAATGAAATTAAACTTTTTTAATCAATAAATATGCGCTTTTGATTGCGGCTAGTCAAGAGACAAGTATTTTTACAGGAACTGCTTCGAGTACTGGGTAAAAAGCCTCTGAGAATATTCAGACTGGTGAATGGAATAAAAAGATTTTGGTACACTGAATTCCAAAATCGAAAATGGACAAAAAATAAAATAAGGAACAATGAATATTATGCTCTGAGAACTCCTGATATCGCAGAGCTCAACGCATATGCTGAAGATATTAACAAAGGTTATTGGCACTTCTGTGGATAAGATGGACCAACGAATATGCGCACAACTTGCCTCTTAAATAATCGGCGGCCGCGCCACTGGCTCATTGCTAGCCTATAAAAGAAGCTCATCCACACCGCACTTGTACTCTTCTGCAGAGAGTTGTTGAGTGGAAGTGATATCGTTTGCATTCTGTACCATTTGTTTAACTTCAATAAAGCTGTACCCATTTTTCGCTTGTATTCTGCAGGGAAAATGCCATAGCAATTGCACTGTTGGACAGTCGAGTAAACAGTTGGACATATCACAAAAGCGCATTTTGAATTTTATTTACCTGTAGCACTTTTTCAGCGTTTTGTTTAATTTGATTTTGATATTGCTCAAATTGAATTAAAATAAAATGTAATATTTGAAAAGTAAAATTTTTTAAATAGAATTTTACAATGTGAAAATTACTATCATGTAAAATGTAAACATGTATTAATTATTATTAGCTTCAATTATTTATTAATTAATTGACAAATAAAGTGAAAAATAAATAACGTTCTCTTTTATTCCCTTTTGAACTGCCTGCGAAAATACCATTAATCAACAATATCACTCTATGTGATCAGTGAGCATTGAAAATCGGCAAAGACAGCACAGACAACAATGGAAAATACAAAATGATCGGACGATCATATCTGACCAATAAATTCCAGCCAATCAGAGAACAATGAGTATTTGCAGGTCCCACTTTTATTAAATGTATTTTCGAGATGTTCGCGGAAAGGGTTATAAATTATTAGAAGACATTTTTTATTAGGTTTATATTAATACATTTTTTTGACTTTTTAGCGCAATTATTATTAAATAAAATACTGTTTTTATAAAAATTTTCAAGAATAGAATGAATTCCATTGGCACCTAACTATCATATAACGGTAAGAAATAGATACAGTGATGTTACAAGTTACGAGTGAATTGCAGAACAAAAATGTTTGCACTGTTGCATATACCTGTATTTGTGTATTTCTCTTTGACTTATTTATCGCTATTTGTTGTGTTGCATCTTCTTAGTTGCATTGCTTGTTGATGTTTTCAAATAACGAAATTGCTTATTTAACTGAGTGAATGAGTAGCATACAAAAGCCAGATAATAACTTCCTGATAAAAATTGCTAAATGCAATATTTTGATCAAATGGAATAAAATGTATTAACAATAAGTGATTTAAAATACAGTTTCCACTTGAAAAACAACACTACAAATAATCTGTCAAAATCTGAAATTCCCAAAAAATGTAGATCTTGCAGACTTTTTAAAATATTGAATCTTAATAAATAAAGAGCTTCAATAAAATAGTATATCCAGTTAAATTTGATTGCATAAATTGATGAAGTTTAGCAGTTTAATTTTACATTTTCTTTAAAATATTTTTCCCTGTACATTCAAACAAAACAGCTATTGTTCAATTCATAAGTGAAAATAAATCAAGTTGCTTTAAATTACGTGGTTTTTATTTAATTTTTATTAATCTTATTTGCTTGACAAGTATATTCTATTGACTTTTGCTTTCAGCACTTGCTTTCGTTTTACTGTAGTAAAGCAAAACAACGAATTTGTTAGTTTTTCCAGCGGCTGTTGTATGTATTTGTTGAATTGTTGAAAATTTTTTGTATAAATGATTATTAGCCAAATAAGCACGCGTCTTTTGATTCAGAAGCCTTTACCCAGAAAGTAATGTATTTTTTGTTTAAAGAAGTTATCAGCAAATTGTGAATGCACGTGTATCATTTTTAATCATTTAGTATTGTAGTAATCAGTGCTATATTACAGCATAATTATTTCAAAAAAAAAGTATTTATAACATAAAAAGAATCATATATGAAAAATGTTGCTAATTATAAGTATATATATAAAGAATGTGACGCCATGTATAAGATATGTGTATTCTTTTCTTCTGCATTTTAGGGAAGTAGCATTGTTGAATAATTAACACGAAATTTAATATTTGATTCTGAATATAAATTTAAAGTAAACAATTTATTAAAAACAATAATAGTGTATTGTTTTTGTATGTTATGTTGGAAGTTATAATTTGGTGAATTTTGTAGATTTTATTTGCCCAGCAACTGTAAAACGCTGTATAATGCTAGCTTTTCCGCTTTTCTCACTGATGACCGGTCAAACAGAGCATTCAATTTTTCACCGTTGAGTGGGAATTGTTTTTTTGGTTATAATGTTTGTTATGCATCTTCAGTTTTATGCTGGAATGGAAAACGAAATTTTCACTTAAGTGCAATATGTCTACATCCGACTGGAGATGGACAGTCGAAAGTGGAAGCGATGTTGAAAGCTTTGAAAGAGGATGTTGAAGAGAGTGAGCGATTGAGAGAGAAGAGAAATTTGATGAAAAAAAGTATGGAAATTCAGAAAAAGCAGTCACTGTGGTTGCGTTTCAAAAATGAAATGCAGCATTATTACCACGGCTTTAAACTGCTTTACATTGATGTGAAAGTATGCCTGCGGTTATTGCGACGGTTATTAACTGGAGAAACTTTGATGCGCAAAGAAAGACGACAAGTATATTATATATATATATTTATATTTATTTATTTATTTATGTGTGATTCATTTTTACAGTTAATCAGGACTACATCGGACTTGTTTCGACTTGTACCGTTTTTGATATTTATCATAGTGCCGTTCATGGAATTTGCACTGCCATTAGTTTTGAAATTTTTTCCCGGCCTACTCCCCAGCACTTTTCAAGAAGAACACAAAGAGGTAGAATTTATTAATTTGTTTGTTTTGTTTTTGAATGTTTATTGTGTTTAGCAAGAGAAAAGAAACAAAGCGTTAAAAGTGAAATTGGATATGGCGAAATTTTTGCAAGACACGCTTGAAGATTTGTCTTTGGAAAGGAAAAAGAATTCTGATGGATTGAATCAGTTAACCGAGTTTTCAGCTTTTATGAAAAAGGTAATTCGTTTTAAAATATCCATTTTAAATCCATCAGTTGATGTGAAAATTTAAATTATTCATTCAGTCGATTGATTCAATTCTATTATATATCGATTATATATTAATAGATGAAATATTTTTTTTCCAATTGCAGATTCGTGAAGAAGGTGGCAGTTATGTATCGAACGATGATTTGTTGAAATATTCGAAATTTTTCGAAGATGAACTGACTTTGGATAGTCTCAGCTATGCTCAGCTTCGGGCGTTGTGTCTCATAGTTGGCATTCAGCCAATCGGAACGACAAATATGCTGCTGTTGCAGTTGCGTTTGAAACTTCGCGAATTGAAAGCTGATGATCAGGTTCGATGTTTGAATGATGAGAAAAGAAATTAAATAAGATGATGATGAGGATGAATGAAAAAAAAAATTTTTTTTCATTTTAAGCTAATCGTCAAAGAGGGCATTGATAGTCTTTCTGAGTCGGAATTGCAGACGGCTTGCCGAGCCAGAGGGATGCGTGCGTTGGGCGTGCCGGTCAGTCGCCTGAAAGCTCAACTGGCCAAATGGCTCGAATTGTCGTTGAATGAAAAAGTGCCACCGTCGTTGTTGCTGCTTTCCAGCACGCTTTACATACAAGAAGATGTACCGTTTTCTGTTCGACTCAAGACAATCTTGTCAACACTACCCTCGCATATAGCCGACGAAGCGAAGATAAAGTTGGCCGAAATTGAAGGCGTTCGAGTGGACAACAAGACCAAATTTGATTTGATCGTCTCATTGGAAGAAGCGTTGAAAAAAGAAGCTGAAGAACAACGATCCAAGCAAAAAGAAAAAGGAGTTGTAATTTTATTTGAATTTAAATATTCATCTTTATTTTAATCAATTTTTATGCAACTAGGCGCAAAAAGCCACTGTTGTTCGCAGTCCCACTGAAGAGGTCGAAGCTGTGGTCCAAGCGGCTTCGGTGCCGGTAACTGAATCGGATGTTCTACTCGATTCGGCTCCTCTAGTCAAAGACAAATCAATACAAAGTTGATTTTAATTTTAATATTAATATTATTCGAAACAAGAAAATTTGATTTATTTCAGTTGATACTCCTATTGAGTCGTCTGAATTGCGTGAAATTGAACATCTTGTGGAAACGGTGAAAGGTCCTTTGAATGAGGTCAAGGATGATTTGATAGAATTGAAAGAACAAGTTCAAGAGCACAAAGAAGTGAATTTTTTTTAAATTATTAATAATAAATGATACTACATCTACTTTGTTGTTGTTGATGAAATTGTTCTTTGCATATGCAAATTTTTCAGGAAGTCGAAGAAGTTCAGTCAATTTTCAAATCGCGTGGAGATGATGTGAAAGTGAGCAAAGCGGCTAGACGTTTGCAGAGCCAAGTGGATCGGCTTGTGGAACGCGTGGATAAGCTTGTCGACCGAATGGAGGGGAAAAAAATCATTGCTACAGTTGACGAAAAGCAAACCGATCCATCTGCGATTGCAAAACACGAGTTTGTCTATTTGATTATGATTTATCATTTTTGATAGGGAAATTATCCAGGGGGAAATTTAATTTAGGAAAAAAATGGCTACTTTGAGTGAAGTTTTAGCACCGTTGAAACAGCTCAAACAGATGCCGAATGAGGCAAAGATGAAGAGAATTTATCAAGTACTCGAAGCGTTCGATGAAGATCGAGATGGTGCAATTGATTTGGATTTAGCTTTGAAAGTATTCGACTTGAAATAATAACAATTCAACGTTTATTGTATTGCAATTCATAATTGTTGTTTAATTCATTGTCAAGGTGATCGATCTTATGATGAAAGAATCCGTGGAAATCAACTCGGAACAGGTGAATAAAGCATTGGAAATTTTGAAGAAAGAAGAAGACTTGTTAGGTGAGTCGGCGACATCCGATTCTGTGGAGAAGAAGTCAATAAATAATGGGAAAGGACTTCATCAATCCAAATTAGCTCAGTAGCTTGATCTAAATCTGCCTAGGAAAATCATCCTTTCCCATTGCATATGTTGTGCAAAGTTTTCTAACATGCAAATAAATTTTCTGAAAAAATTTAATTGACACTCTCAAAATCGGTTCGATGTAAATTGATAACTTTCTTTTTATTATTATCATCATCATCATCACTGTCTTTCGCTTTTGTGTACCGTTCTGAGGTTTTATGTATTATTATATTAAAGACATCAGTGTAATATGTTCGAATGAAGTGAAATGGAAACTTTTTTATATACAAAAAAATTCATTAATAATAACATCATAACGATAAAAGAGAAAGACTATTCACAATTTCTCAGATGTGAATGAAATTTTTAAATGCATTCCCAATGTTGAATTGCAAAAAAGTATAATTTACAAAAAAACCATCAAACGCAAAAAAACTTCAATTAGTGCCGGATGTTGATGTCGAAGTGGAAGCAGCAGTGAATGGGTTTACATTAGCGCTCATCTCCAACGTGTTCAACCGGGACAACGAATCGGACAGGAAGGTCCTTATTCGAATAATTTCAAACGACGTCAAGTTGTTGACGACCGCGTGCGCGGAACCGCTGCCGAAGAAGGCGCTTATACTGCTGTCCAATTTGGCCATACGAATGTCCAAGATGTCGTGGAAAAGTGCCTTCACCGCGTCGGCGTTGGGAACTTCGATCGAGAACCTTTGCAAGATGATGGTGGATATTTCGAAAAAGCACGGATTTGGAAGTTTGGTGAATATTGGAGCCGCACGTTCCGCGGAACGAATTTCCGTCAACGATTCCACGTTCAACCAGCTCGGCGGCAGGATTCGGCAACGATTCTGCTCGCAAAGAAGCAATACCAACCAGAGCGGGGCTTTGGTCACCACGCCCGGATTGAACGGACCGACGGTGACGGTCATCAAGTTCAAAACTGGCGCCTTGAAATTCGGCAACATTTCGATTATCTGCTTTTCGGCAAGAAATTCCGCTTCTTCAATCTCCATCAGTCAAATCGATCGGCCAAGACAACTATTGATCAAACCCAATTCAAATAGTCAGCACCGACTGTGAAAACTACCACCAAAAATAGCAAAATCAAGTATCAATTGCAGGCCCATACTGTAATTCATGTTTCTACTAAAGTTAAATTCGTTCAGTTCATTTAATATATTGACAATTAAAATTCAAGCAAATTCAACTAACAAATCCAAATTTATTAAGCTACTTTTTAATTCTAATTAAAGTAAAATTTATAATCCATAACATTATGCAATATAGTACACAAGTATACAGGATTACGCACTTCATCAGTTTTTTACTAGCTTGCACATCATATTTCGGTAATTAGTTTGTAAAAAATATTTTACACTTTTGTAATTTTTATTCCATTCAAAGATTTCAAATTTCAACGTTTTAATAATTTAAATATTACTTTATTTTATTATTAATAATTATTTGTTTTTATTTCGAAAATCATTTGCGTTTAATTTTATTATGAAGTGTGGCATTTTAAACTGTATTAAAATTTCAAGTAAATAACAGAGAGGGTATTTGAAATTAAAAAATCATTTTTTTAATTAACGCAATAATGAAATATGAATGTATTTTATGGTAATTTTTAGTGCTATACAAACTTCATTTAAAGAAATGTATTTTCTTTTAGATAATATACATCTTGCTAATTGTTATGTCAAAAGTATTGATTCTGGAACCATTCTGTGGTGGATCACATGAACAACTTGTATCTTTGTTTAAACGTGAATTCAGTACCACCCTTGATATTTATTCATTATCAGCTAAAAAATGGCAGTGGAGAGCTCGAACAGCAGCCTTGTATTTTTCTGAAATTGTTCCATACAACGTGGATTATAGGTGACTTTGCAATTCATAAGTGGAAGCATAAAATTATTGTTTTTTAAAATTTTAATATCTAACTTTTAGTACATTATTTTGCTCATCTGTGCTAAACCTGGCAGAATTGATTGCACTGAGAAATGATCTATCAAAAATAAAAAAGGTTATCTATTTCCATGAAAATCAGTTAGTTTATCCAATTCAACGAGAAACGGAGGGAGATTTTCAGTTTTCATACAATCAAATACTATCTAGGTAAGCATATATATAAATATACATGTTTATTTATTTATTTTTATTTGCAGCTTAGTTGCAGATGTAATTGTTTTTAATTCGCATTTTAACATGCAATCATTCCTCGAAAACATTCCTCACATTTTTGCTTACATACCGTCCGACAGCAAGCCAAAGCATGTTTTGGAAAGAATTGCACTCAAAAGCAGAGTTTTATATTATCCAATTGATTTTCCAAGTTTATCTGTTGGTTGCAATTCTAATGAAAAATTGCCAGACAGCGAATTGTTGCATATAGTTTGGCCACACCGCTGGTAAGTGTTGGTTGTTTTAAAATATTTCATTTGATGGTGGCGAATCAAACTTCTCAGGGAACATGACAAAAATCCAGAATTGTTTTTCCGTGTGTTGATTCGTCTCAAAAGTGAATCGTTCAAATTTAAAATTTCCGTACTTGGTGAAAATTATCAAGAAAAGCCAGGTATTTTTCACCTTTACTCATAAAGTCGCACTCTGTGTTGTCACTTCTGAAAATTTATGTTTAGATTGTTTCTCAGAAGCGGAACAAACACTGAACGATAATATTCTCAACTGGGGTTATTTGAAAAGCAAAGTGGATTACTGTAACATTCTGAAACGTGCGCACGTTGTCGTCTCCACGGCTAGGCATGAATTTTTTGGTGTTTCAGTGTAAATATTTCCAATCAAAAAATGTTACAATTTCACTGTTACAATATATTACTTTTAAGGCTAGAAGCGGTTTATCTCGGCTGTTGGCCGCTTTGTCCAAACGCACTATCCTATCCTGAGATTTATGATAAGCGATGTCTGTACAATACTGAACAACAGTTGTATAAACAGTTACGACAATTTTGCTACAATCCATCTCTGGCTCGTTTAAAACGCGACCGCTTAAATATTGATTTTCGCAAATATTGCTGGACAGTTTTGAAGGAACAGTACAGAGAACTTCTTGGAATACAATGAAGAATTTGCTGATGAAAATTTTCAATGATTCACTGCACGGACAAGTTTTAAATAAATGCCAACTTTATTATAAAAACAAACAAATAATGATAATGATGTACCGTTACTACGCCTTATAAAAACATTTGCTAAATTCTACATAAACGCTGCTTTCCAGATCGGTCAATGCGCAACTTCCAAAAGCGCCTTCAACCTAAAAAAACAAGTGTATAATAAAAAAATAATAAACCTAAATATAGTAAATGTCAGCAAATTCATATTCATTCACTGTGCATACAGTGAATACTTCACCATTTTTCCAAAACTTGTTAGTTCGCCAATACACAAAATATACAATTACAAATAACAAGTACAAATACCATTACTGCTTCTATCACTTCTGAGAGTGTCTTCTCAATACAGCACTTAACATTTTCGGTTATAAAAAAAATTTTCATTCTTCTACATTTCTTCTCCAAAAAGTACACCCAGGCAGAATGACGCAAAACTCAGACTTCTTGGGCAAACTTCGGAGAATATATACATATATTTTTTTAAAACTTAACAATTGTTTTCTTTCAAAGCCAACAAAATGCCTATCAAGATTTCATTTCTTCATTTAGACTCACTTCTCACATTATTCATTCTTCAACACAGCCTTGAAAAAAGGCGAATATCATTAAAATAACGCATGCAGCGCAAAATCACTGAAGTAGAGGAAAACGAACACCATTTTCTAACTTAGTGAAAGTTGAAAGTTTCAATTTAAAAAAACTGAGAAATGAAAATTTCTTATCACAAGCACTGCCCAGAATACAGAAAGTATCATTATTTTGCATTTTTCTTAGCATGTTACTCCAATTTTACATAAATAACTTCTTACAAATAAACCTATATGGAAAAAAACTGCAATGCAACCTCACGGGGACTTGTCAACATCAATTAACTGCACTGCGCAATTAAATGAATTACGCGATAAAATAATACTAACGTCTAGGACTGTAGGAGTACGAACGTGAACGTCGACGATAATTGTACGGCGATGGCGACCTTCCACGATAATAATCATCTCTGTAACTGCGGCGACTAAAAGAACTATTAATAACAAACAAATAAATGAATTGTAATTTCTTCAACAAAATAACTTACGATGTTCTTCCCATATAAATACCAGGTGTAGGAGTGTGCGGACGTTTAGTAATAGAAAAGTCAATTCTTATGCGATGACCATCTATTTCTGTGCCTGCTGCACGTTCTCTGGCCTGAAAAAAAAACTAATTCGAAAAAAAATGCACAGACAAAGAAACTAATTTATTACCAACACAGCGTCGTCAACAGTATCGAAGTAAACAAATCCAAAACCACGCGAACGCCCACTCTAAAATTCACAAAATTATCATCGTTATCAAATGAAAAATAAATAACTCATACAGGATGATCATAAACAAGTTGAACGTCATCCACTTTTCCATATCTCGAAAACAACTGATGCAAATCCCTTTCAGTTGTGTACAAACTTAGACCAAAAACGCCTAAACAACGAGAAGTTGGTGGATTTTCCTAAAATAATTATTATTTAAATGAAATACAAAAGACAATTTCAAGAAAAAAATAACATGCAAATGTAACTATAACTTTGATAAAACAATACGTTATACGGTAACAAAAGCGTCGAAGAAAAGAAACAAGCAAACTTACTCGCGGCGCTAAATGACGCTTTCGATTTGACATAGGTGAGCGAGATTTGCTTCGTCGACGCCCATGACGTCCTCGGTCACGAGAACGGCTTCTGCTAAAATTATAATCGATTTAAAAAGAAATTGTTTAAAATTCTGTAGAAAAAAAATCGTACGAAATTGATCGTGTACGAGAGCGGCGGCGACGACGGTCACGGGAAGATGATCTGCTGCGCTTGTTTCGACGTCGGTCTCGACTTCGAGAACGAGTTCTAAAATTGATCAAAAAATATCAAAGCTCCTTCAAAATATTCAAATTATACTTAAATGTTGACAACTGAAATGCCTTACCGTGACCGAGTAGCGGTGCGTGATCTAGTAAACGATCGCGAACGGGAAGGGGTCCTTGTCGAGCTGCGACTCTGAGTTCGAGAGCGTCTGTTGTTGGCCGAATGATGATTTGAAACAATCTCATCATCCACCACAACCTCGTTAGAAATCTCCACTGACATTCCGAGAGCCTGCGCAGAAAAACCGCCACACTGACAACACTGAATGAACAACGTGTAATACCGTAATCAATAACAACTTGAACATCATAATATTGTCTCATGATTTTCAAAATTAAATTTAACTACATTTAATAATATTTAACGTTAAATTTAAAATAATCAGGTATTTTAACATTAATTGTTTGTTTTTTCCTTGCTAGAATTTATCACATTAATTGTTTTTCATGAATATTTAAAAATCATAAACTATATAAGACTACTGTATTAATAAAACAAAACTAAGGTACACAAATATGCATATATGAAATTACTACGTGAAATGCAGCTAAAATTAACTTTTATTTCTTTTTAAAAATAATATATTTAACATTGCAAGTTTATTAAGAATTGTATAATGAAGTTGATAGCATTTCATTATAGCAAATTAAAAATTGACAAAAAATTTCTTTTATTGCATTGATTAACTATCATTTGTACTTGATTGTTTTTAAATGATAACGTGACGATGTGTAAAACTAGTTTGTCGGTGATAGCATTCCACTTATTACTGTTGTTATCTACTTAATATATTGAGGTAATTTAAAGAGATATTTTTTTATTCTTGTTCAGTTTGTGAATTGTTTTAGGAACTGGAGAGTATGATGCATCACCTATTATTTTGTATTCTTCTTTTTCCACTTTCTCACATAGTATACGCTCGTGAAGAAGCGTTTGCCATTGCTATTCCGGCATCTCGCTTACAATGTTATTTTGTACCGGTAGAATCAGCTAATCACAGCAAATTGATATTCGATTATCAAGTGATATATGGTGGTGATCTGGATGTGAACGTTTTAGTTCTCAATCCTTCCGGCTCAGTATTGATGCAGGATGTGCGAAAGTCCGAAAATAGCCACGATCTGGACGTCACCCAAAAAGGAGATTATCAAGTTTGCTTTGACAACACTTTCAGCAGCCTGGCATCGAAGACAGTCTATTTTGCTGTGCAGCTGTTGAACGCTGAAGGCATATCCGAATCGGAAGAAGCTTTCGGCATGGCAGCTTCAGAATCTTATTCTAGCTTAACTGTTGCTGCAGAAACGTTGCGCGAACGTTTGATTCGATTGAGGAAACAGTTAGATGCTGCAGAACACTTTCAGTCGTCGAGAAGAGTTTACGAAACACGCGATAGAATGTTGATGGAATCCAAATTGAGCAGGGTTAATTTTTGGTCATTTATAAATTTGATTGCCATGATTACAGTCGCTGCTTTGCAAATCTACATGGTTAAGAGCTTATTTGAAGATCAGTCACGTGTTGGACAGCTGTTGCGCAGAACGTTCTGAAATTTCTTTTGTGATCGCAGTTATTTTTGCATTTTCAGAATGTAATAATTACTGTTAAAAAATAAACCGATTGTTATAGTTGACTTGATTTTGGCTTTCATTGTTCATAGCTAAAGAGCAGTAAAATCGTAATAACGCTTCAACATATTTCTCTTTCTTGAAAAAAAACTAATATTACAATCTTCGACGCCTTTTTAAAATTTTCCTTCGTTTCTTTGAAGTTAACATACGCTGGATAGTTTTCCTCTCTCGTTCTTTCGCTTTTTCCAGCTGTCGAACAACCTTCAATTCTTTATAGTTGACATAAGGACGCTTCGATGGTTTTGCACCCAAAGTGATTGCTATTTGTTCCTTTTGCTTTCTGCATTCTTCCCCTTGAAATCCACGGACACTAAATTTTCGAACCTCCAACAACGCCTTCTTTAATGATATAACATCACTTTTTTGAGACAGCGTTCTTTTACGATTCGACGCTCTCTGCTCTTGTGAATAGGCAACAGGACGTGACGTAGAAGGTTCTTCAAATTTCACCACTGTCTGTTCGACCGTCGAATTCAGTGGTTTCACTGCTGTCGATTTTTCAGTCTTTTGCGTCAGGGCCATCTTCACTAACTGAGAAGTATTTGATGGCATTTGATTCGAATCGAAAACATTTTCTAAACTGACATTCCAAACAGCCATGCTTCCTTTTCACAGCCTAGTAATCTGAAATATTTCGGCGAAGTTTAGGTGAATTACAATATGTATTACAGATGAAAATTCACATCGCTTCCAGCGTAAATATTTCTTTATTAATGAACAATATCAAAAAATTTCTTCGAAATTAAATTGCTTAGAAATAAATCTCTACCTTTACCGTATCTCAGATAAATCTTTAACACGACAAAAAAATTCTAGAATTTAACACTTAAATACGAAAATTTATCATACATTACTAATGAAAATCATGCTTCACTCGATTAAACAACAATGCTTCAAAAATTATAGAACAAAGAAAAAAATTAACAATTGACTACAGTTAATGATTTTGAAGAACAATTTTAGGCGACCACTGTAGTGCATTGTCATAATCGACATTTTGGATTTGCACTGCTTATCAAACCACTTACATTTCCATTTTAAAACTTTAATAATATTTAAATTTTATTTTAATTTAAATTTAAACCCAAATACAACTTTTTTCGATTAAAAGTAGCATATATTGATGCATAGAGTATGTTTATATAAAATGAATCAGACAAAACTCGAAATTTCGTTACGAACGTAGATGGAAAAAAATGAACAGCTTTATAACAAACAATAAATATTTTTAAAATATTAAGATTAGTAAACAATGTCTTATCAAGATAAAAGTTGTTTCTCTTCTTCACGATTAACTTCGGATTCAGTATTCAGTTCTGACTGTTTTACATCTGCAGCTGTTTCCCAGTCGTACGGATCGTTTTTGCAACAACCCAAACGTTTAAACGCATTTTGAATCATTTTGCTGATAAAATCGTAATTTGGACAATCATAATATGTCAAACTGAGCAAATGCAAAAAGATTTCTTTGAATTCAATCGGCAGAACTTGGCAAATATCTTCAACTCCAAAAGTGATCTTTGCTTCCAGGAGTTTCTTTTTCTTAAGACCATTCCAAGGCAGATGTCCACTAGCCATTTCCATCGTAGTGTAAAGCCAAGACCACAGATCATCAACTCTTCCTAATTCTTTTTGCTTATGTGCGCTGATCGATGCGTATGTAGACGTGCCACGAAAGCCTGGCTTTCTTCTCGGCTGACGAACATTTCCATTTTCATCGGTGTATCGTTTGGCCAAACCAAAGTCAATCAAGTAAATTCGTCGTTGTTCCACTTCCCCATATCCAATGGTCAAATTGTCTGTCTTGACATCTCGATGCACGTAGCCGACGCTGTGCAAAGCTTCCAGCGCGTGCAAGCTCTGCACACTAATGCGTAGATAAGTGCTAATGGAAAATTGTCCGTCTGGCGTTTCTGTCTGCAACTCCCACACCGATTTTCCCAACAAGCTGATAATCATGAAATGTAAACCGAAACATGTACCGTATGAATAAAGCTGGCAGATGTGTTTTCGACCTTGGAGAAGCTTCAGAATATGAATTTCCAAAGCCAAAGCCGATTCATCCCTGTTCGCATCTTCTGCCTAAACAAATTTCTGTACATCGAGCCATTTTAACAAATTAATAACAAACGGCTGAACCACAACTTTGCTACTTATGTTTTCAACGTAAAATAGATAATCATTTTTTCATCTTACTTTCACTGCCACAATTTCTTTTGTACTCTGATCTTCACATTTGTAAACAGCCCCAAAGTTACCGGAACCTAATTTTTCCAATATTAACCACTGATCTTTCAGAAGCATACCTTCTTCAAGGAATGACAATGAATCAGATTCTGAACTGCTGTCGCTGCTCATCATAAAATTCGAATGAATGCGAGCAAGCAATTGAATACAATACAACAGGGCCGTTGCAATTCAATATCACATTCACATTGCATATTTAAAGTGTACTTTAAAGTTGAAAATTTCAAAGTTTCAACTCTTTAAACAATATAAATATAAAGATTTTAATAAACATTTTAAACTTTGAATTATGAATGATTTTCATAATTTGATATTTCATTCACATAATTTTTATATTATTTTATTAACATAATTACTAATAAACAACAGTAAATGAGAAAACAATTCACTGATCTTTTAACGGCATCATAGATTGTTGAAGTTAAACGTAAAAGGAGTGGTCACCGTTGCTGCAATCACACGGAGTGTGAGGCCCAACATGAAGAAAGCGCTAACACCCACTATAAATAGAAATTTAAAACGCAAAATCTGTAATACAATAAGGCTAAATCAATGAACGTGCTAAACAGTGCAAAATCATTATCATAATAAATAAATCTATACAAAAAATTTACAAACCGTAAAAATCTTACGTTCAGTTGTAGCACTGTCAAGAAATATGACAAATTTTACATTGGAAGCATCATCGATAATTATGCAATAAACTCATGTATGTAACATTTTAATACATTACTTAACTGCATTTAAATGTAATTGGAGAAAAACCGGAAAACAACATGCATTTAAATGATCATAAACCAAGATAATACAAAGTAACAATTTTAAAATATATTTTACATACCTTCTTCATCTGTGTCTGAGACAGCAGGGAAACTCAAAACTCGATTAAACGGGCCAAACCAAGTTTTCGGGAATATGAGAATAGCCCTTCCATAATAATTATATAAAATCCAGCAAATAATGACAACCTGAACTTAGAAAAAATGTCTTTAAAAAGTATGAATGAAAATTCTTCTTAACAACCAAGTAATAAATTAAAAGTAAACAAAAGAAATACATATGTTATTTATTGTACTAATTTATATTATTTATTTCAACCGTTATTAAAATCAAATACAAAACATCTTCAACTACAAAACTATAATACAGCTTCAAATAAAAACACGACATACCATAGTGATGTAAAAAGCAAAAGCAATACCAAAACGAAATTTCAACACTCGAAATTTGTCGTCAATAACTGATATAAAAATAATCAAAAACTATATAATACTTTTGTAAAAAATTTCATAAGTTATCACTCACTAGCTTTGTCATAATTTCTTTTGGCAATCGATAACTGGCGAGTCATTCTCGAATGCTCAGCAAACTGCTGCATGATGTTGATTCCTTTCAGTTTATCGTATAATTCATCCACTTTTTTCTTTTTAATATTAGCATATTTATTACGATTTAAACAAAAGTAGGAAATCTTAAAGAAATATATAATGAAATTAAAATAAAACACTAAAAATGAGAGTACACTCCCAAATAAACATCATACCGCTTTTGTAGCATTATTCATTAAATGGGGAGCTATGGTTAAAAGAAAATATACCAAGAAAATCTCAAAAGCTTCGGAATTGCTCACTAACTCCATAATATTAACTTCATAATTGCAATAAGTCTACAGTAGGTAAAAACGAATGCATGTTTTCTCTTAATAAATTGGGGCATTCCATTTGTTGAAGCAATGTCGTCATCAGAAATTTAGAGAAAAATATACAAAATTCCAGAAATTTGTAAAATTAAAAATTATGCATGCTTCGAGAAGACTTATGTTTTACACTATTCCATTGGAAAACTTATGCAAGTTAAAATTTACGCCATTATTCTTCATACATTCAGCGAGAAAATAATATAGATTAATGTTATTTTTTATGTACAATACTTTCATTAATTTAAAATTGTACATTAAAATATGCCTCAATATGAATTTATAATTACTTACTACATTGCATATATCTATAAAATCTATATATTGATAAAATTATATAAAATCATATCAATCTATACCTTCTTCATATCTATAAAACAAGAATTTAATAACGAGCCCTTCTTTTAAGCAAAATAATATAAAATATTTTTTATAAAGTCACAATCCTAAAAGGTTTATTTATTAATATAAAGCAAGTTCACTATTAATTTGATGATTACCGTATGTTGTAAGGCTGACGTCATTCTATATTTACTCATTTTGTTTAATTAAAATACAAATATGCTTAAAACAACAATTTTCATCTGTATTGGAATCTGTATTTTTTTGTAATAACAGTGTGTTAATTTTTATGGTTGCTTTTTTGTAGGTTAAAACAAGCTTGCTTTCCATTTTTATTACTGTGACGAGGTGTAGTGTGATTCAAGCTGAAGTTTCGAGAAAACTGATTAGAACAGTAATTTATGATAATTATTATTCTTTTTTTATAAACACAATTGACTTTTAGGTATGCCGACTGCTCATAAAAATAACGCTAAGACGATGGCCCATAAAACTGGCAATGTGATAAACAGTGAAATTGTATCCCTAAAAAGTAATCATTTTGTAACGATTTTGACAGTGCAGATTTTGATTAAATCACGTCTAGATGTTTTTTCTAACGATATTTTCAAGTGAAATGCTGTATTTTGTTTTGGTGACAATCAGGGCATTCATCAACGTTAATGAATTGCAGTGATTATGTAGATCATTAATTTGACGAGCATAATAATTTTAGGTTCGTTCCAACTTATGCATTATGACCAGTACGAAGCATTACTTTCACGAGCAATATTCTCGGATAGGAAGGACGTGAAATTTAATACAATTCAAGCATTGTCGCAAATTTTAAAAGGACGTCAAGTTAATGTTTTTCGATATGTTACAAGAGTAATTACCCAATTAATGGAACCGTTTACGCAAAATCCAAAGTATTTATGTTTATATATATATTTTTTTCATTTATATATATTATAAAAAAGATATTTAATTTCTGCTCATATAATTCACTTTAATTGTAAAGTTTACCGTTTCAGTTTTGCTTCAACCATTTGGAGGGACCTATCAAATGGGATGTAATTTTTTTATAGTTGTGCATTTAAATGCTTTCATATTTTTTTAAATAAATTCTTAAACAGTTTGATAAGAATTTGTTTAAGAAACTAGCCAACTTTTATGTTTATGATCTTATGTTTTTATATAAGTATATATATTTTTATATTCATAAGTAATAATGAGGTTGCTTTTTGATGTAATCCATATGATACTAGTAGTTATGTTGACGAAACGTAAATTACGAAATTTATATTGTATTTTTCAAATAATGCTAGAGGTGGAATTGATGTTTTGGTTGTTGTATTTATGTATTTGTTATAGCAACAGCATTCGTCATGCCGCGATAACCGCTTTACACATATTGAAAGTTGTTTTTCCAACGAAAAAGAATATCATATCGACTGAAAGTCACCAACATTTTCTGAAATATGTTAGAAAATATTTAAACGATACTGCAATAGATTATATAGATTTTTTTATAGCTCAAAAGTATCGGAATTTGCTGTTATCTAATAATAACGTGTGGCGATGGAAGATTATACAGAAGCGCTCTTCGTAAAATATTGTACATGATGAAACGAGTAAATCGTTTTGTTGTTATTCTAACTGATGAATTTTGATGATTCATAATTATTTTTATTTAGTCCTCCATTCCAACCAATATTTTTGTAAAAGGTATCACAGCCGAAAGTGAAGTGGATTTATCACTGGTATTTGTGATGTTATATGATTTGCGGTTTGAAACGGAATTCAGAGGATGGATGGAAAATGCATTGAGCGGCTATGTTCGGATTGTTCTTCAAGTTCCTGATGGTGCAGAGATTGAAGTTTTGGTAATATAAGGAACTTCACTTTTATCCACGTTTTAAGATGGTTTTTTTACTGCAGAATTGTTGGAAATCTGTAATGAGTAAAGTCACATTGCCTGAATTTGAAATGTATCTATTGCCACAGTTGATTCATGGGATGAAAAAGCACATCAGATCTACTACAAAAGGTGAATTTGATTAACTTTATTTATTTATTATTTCTAATATGGATATTGTTTTCTTCATAGCATATGCTTATTTATTCGACCAATTAAACATCGACTTGAGTGCGTTTATTTACGATCTTCTTCCTTCATTGATTCGTGAGTTATTTTTTTATATTTTTCCAAATAAGAATTGATTTTAAATATATTAAAATTTTTTTTAGATTATATTTGTTCCAAAGATGAACTCATGAAGCAGTATAGTATTTCGGCTGTAAGTGCATTGGTGAAGCGTTTCGAAAAAACAGAAGCCAAACAAACTGCGCTTTCCCAAGTGTTAGGCTTGATAACAGGTGCAAATGACAAAATCAGTTGATGGTAATATATTTTTGAAGTTCTGTATTTTTTAGACAGACCTCCAATAGCAAATACTATTGATGGCAAGTTGGCAGTGTTGGAATGTGTACGAAAGTCTTCAGAAAGTTTGCCGGAAGATAGTAAGGAATACTTTTGGGGTGTTATATTAAGATTGATTGGCTTAATTCGAACAGAAGGTAAGAAAATAATTTTTTTGTATTTCAATTTCACCAGTGAATGATGTATATTTTTATAAAATTGTATTTTAGTGCATGATGAAGTGCAGAAGCAGTGCTTGAAAGCAATTTCAAAGTGGACTTCAGATTCGTGGAATTTGAGCTTGCCTAATGAGTTACTGCAGCTTTTTGAAGTATTACTTAACCAGCTTATGATGATATACAATGAATAATTATTTATTAACGTAGGATTATGGGAAGAGGTGGAATACAGCTGCGAACAGTTTGTCTTATATGGAGTGCATCTGCTCTTGCTATACAAGTTAGTATTTATCAAATTCAATTGATCATAAATTTCAGCTGTTATTGTTATTGAATGATTTTAATCTGGTTGAGCAATTTCAGAACGTGGTTTTAAGAAGAATTCCAAATTAGCTGGATTACTTGTAAAAATTATCGAAGGAAATGCGAAGTTAACCAACCAGCCGAAACGAGTTCTGGAAGCAGCTTACGCATGCAAAGTTCTTCTTCATCACGTTTCTCTAAAATCTGGTAAATTATATTTTTCCATTAATTGTTGGTAAAATGTTTTTGCAACTGTTTTCACATTTAGATACTGAGATGACGAAAGTGCTTCAATGGATCAAAGAAAAGCACGAATTTACATCGAATAAATGGTGGTCTTCGAATGATTTTGACAGTAACAATTTTGTTGATTATTTTTTTAATAATCACAATAGTTATTTTGCTTTTATTTTTTGAAGCTTGGATGACGGTAATGTCATGCATTGAACTGGTGATTGTTCAAAGTTTTGATGAAATCTCGAAACGATCACTTGATGAGTACTGTAGAGCATTTTTGTGCTTACTTACTCATTCGGATTATAAAATTCGTCGCAATGCTGAAGAATGTTTGCATCGGCTTTACGATAAGCCGATTGGTCCCAGTTTGGCTGTTCAATTGTTGAAGACATTCAGCAACACATCGTCTTCTGAAATGTTTGTTCATCATGTGGTAAGTTGAATAAAAGTTGAAAAAATTTTAAAACTGGTGGTAGGATGGATAGCATTGTGTGATATATACATATATATATATATATATATATGTGTGTTTGTGTGTGTGTGTGTGTGTGTG
>NW_003526943.1:849351-853135 GCF_000181795.1 Trichinella spiralis | reverse complement strand
TTGGTACTACTCGGTCCCGCATTTCTCACAATAGTCTTTACCCACACTATTTTTTTAGACCGTCAAATGTTTTTCGTATTGTTCTTCATTTAATGTCATGGGAAGTCTTTGTCGTAATGGTTTTCCTTGTCTAATTGCTCAGTGAAGTCTTTGTCGCATTGGTTTTTTTGTCTAATTGCTCATTGATTCAAACTCTTCAGTTGTGATTAAGATTTGACGGTCCAATAAAATAGCGTGGGTAATGACCAATGAGAGAAAAGCGGGACCGAGTAGTACCAAACCCGGCAAATAGACAGCTGAACGACAAAATAAAAAAATCTAAGAACGGCATTGTTCTAATGATATTTCTCACATGCGATAAAAAGTATTTTCTATTGCAGTGTTTAGTTGTGAGAGTTTCTTTTCTTTTCTTATTGTTTAAGCTTATTCATAAAGCTGAACTTCAAAACTAGGCATGATGAATGTTGAAGCAGTGAATGCGGAAATAACAGAGTAATTTCAGATTTTAATGATTCCTGTTGGAGTATTGCACTACAGCTGGTACTAAATTTAGAAAGGTCAGACTGCTGAACTTGCAAACATTGCAGATGAAATTTAATTAGTTGACTGCTTTGATTTTCGAATCCGATGATTTGCAGAATTAAAATGTCTTCTGATGACACAGAAGCATCAATTAAAGGATTTTCTGCTCTATCTGCAATTATTAATTGTTTGCATGCACGTAATAAAACTTTTTATGCAAGTATTTAAATTGGTTATTCATAGACTGAATCAAATAAATTTAATCATTAAACATGTAGCCATCTAAAATCATTTAGGTGCTTAATTTTCACATGCTCTACGCATATTAACTTTCAATAATATTTAAGTTTTAAAATTCTTTTCTAATTATTATAAAATTTTATAATTAAATGACGGTTTGTAAATGAAAATGTGTAATCAATTTTTTTGCCAATATCAGATTGCTACATTGCTTCAATTAATAAATGGACTCTTTTAAATTTATTAGAACTTCAATAAAAATGTACCACCTTAATAGTTATGTATGTGCTTGAAAATTAACGTTTTATTGTTTTTAGCACAATCACGTGAAATTTAGAAAAGATAAAGTTCAAGACTTCTTATGCATATTTAGTTAAACTGTCTTTAAGAAGACTAGTTATGGGCTTTTTCATCGAAAATTTCCTTGTGCTTATTACAATCTATCTTATTTGTTGATTTTATGTTACAGCATATAATTTATATTTAACGTTTTTTTTTAAAAAAAACGTAGGCTTGCTTATCCAGCGTATATAATTTCAAACATTTATATTTTATTTTAACAACTGAAATAATGCTAAACAGTGATTGTAAAATAGAATTTTGAATTGGAAGTTTGCTGCCATGGAGTGTTGCATCAACAAATATTTCTATATAAGGAATAGAAGATTTTTTAAATATAACTACAATAATGCCAAATTTCTGGGCTTGTTTGATTGTTTTGAGAATTAAAAGTTCTAACTTAATTTAATTTAATTATTAAACTACTTATTTTAGAAGAACAATGTTGTTTTTCATCAGTGTTGTTCTGTGGAATGTTCTGTTTGTAGTGCACAAAGGAGAAGTATTATTAAAAATAAACGTATGAAATAATGAAATAATAATTTAAAAAATATTATAAATTTAGAGTTTTAATAATTCACATTTGACCATTTATGTTCCGAGGCTTGATAAAGTATGTCATATTGAAGAGCGCGATGAACTGAAAGTGTTTACAAATAATGCCCCTTATGTAACTACATTTTCGAACTGCATTGCTGAATGTTGGCTATGGGAAAATAGAGATACCTTCTGCATCGGAATTTTATACGATTTCTCCAATAATTACTGCTTTCTCTACAACAGATTATTCAAAGGAGGTGGTGATAATTCATCAAATACACATTTTTACATGTTGCATACTTGTTTAGACGGTAAGAGAATTGTAATTTTTATTCATAAATAATTCATTGTTAATGATAATTCGAATCGTCTACTTCTAATGCTAATTGTTTTTGCTTTATAATTTTAATTTAATTTAAATCAGATTTGATTTTCCCGACTATTCTTATTGCTTTCCATTTAGCAAATCTCGTTGAAAACTTTGCTGAAGATGGAATAATAGAGAACGTCACTAGGTTAAACATGGTTTCTTTGCCGGCTTTAAATGAAATATGCATTATTGAACGGCTTCCGTTTATAAATAATTTTGCTGCAAACCGATTGCATAAAGTGCTAATGTTGAATATACTAACATGTTTTGCTCACTGCCGAGTATTGAACTGGACAATTCCATGTAACGCTGTATTATTTTCACGTGAAGAAGGAATTTGTCTTTTTCTGGATTATAATGACACTGATCAAGAAAGTGGCACCATTAGAAGAAACTATGCTGAATTTTATTCCATCAAGCATTGTGAATTCAGTAAGAAATTTACTATTCAATAAGCATTTTTTTAAGCTAATCTCGGCTAGTAAAACAATTCCGCATTGAACAGTTGATTTTAGGTAGAATGCCAGTCGTACCGAATTATGATTTCCCAGTTGCGCAATCCAGCTTTGAATTCTATATATTCAATGAACAAATTCTAATGGAATGCAAAATAGAAAAGAAGCGCTTGCAGCAAAGATATTTTTCATACATAACAAGTCTTTTCTCCCCAGTGGAGTTTGCTCATTGCCTTGCTATTTGCTTGAACGGCTATATAAAGACTGCCTCTTGTGATGCCATTTATTATGCTGAAAATGGATATTCTTGTCTATGTTTTTATCTTTCTCTAAATGATACAGTTGAAAGTGATTCAGAAAATTTAGGATTGCCTATTTTTGTAGTCAAGAGCTGCAAACCAGGTATAATTGTGCTATTTCTTACTCAAAATAATCAAAAAGACATCATTATTTATTTATTTATTCATTCATTTAAAAAAATGAATTTTAAAAATAATTTCATTTAATGCAAATAATTAGGTGAAATTCAAATTACAAGTTAAGATTAATATTTGACAGTTGTGCAAACATAAATATCAAAAAGCAGCAACTATATAACTGAAATTTCAATTTTAGTTTTTCTTAAGCAGCATTTTTTTCACTAGTGTTAAGATGCATTCGACTGTCAGAAAAGTAAAAATACATAATTCAACAAATAAAAATTTGAAATTGAATATGCTAAATGTGTTTCAATCTGTTTTAATAGCAACGACGTTGCCAATCCAGCACCTCACAAATATACATGATTTTTCAAATTTATCAGAAAATGATGATGAAGAAGTATATTCTTATAGTAATGGAAGTAATTCAGATTATTTTAAAAAACCTCTTTTTTATTGCCCATTTTAACAAATTTTTATTGCAGATGCTTTGGCAGCTGAAGCGAACGATGCGTTAGTACAAGATTCTTCTGTGGAAACTGCTAAATTGCATAAATTTATGGAGATTTGTCATATTCAACGACGAATTATCACTGAAATAGATTATGTTTCAGTATTTACATTCAATGATCCTGTATGGACGCTAAACATGTGCTTGCATCGCTGTCGTGACTATATGCATGGCGAATCACTATGCCATGCATTTCTATTCTCCATCTACTATCAAAAGAGCAAATAATTGTCATTCTGCTCGATGCTCAATTTATATCTAATAGAACCGAGTGATGAATTTGCAACCCATCTACCTTGTAGCTAAAGGGTACAGTTTTTAAGCTCTCCTATATTGAAATAATTATGGTAGCAATCTATAGTAAATGCACATGACATTATTTAATCGC